>NC_133530.1:31555852-31855852 GCF_048544455.1 Silene latifolia | reverse complement strand
CACGGTGACAATTTGTTACCAAATTTGGATCCGTGGAGCTTGAAGATTCCGAGGGTCATAGATTCAAGGTGAATGGCCAATATGTGAAGCATTACCATGAGGCGAGTGAAGCGGACAACCGCGTTGAAGTCTTGCACTTCGACGAGCTCGACGCGCCAGTTACTTGATACCAGAAAGGTCGTGCGGGACCTCTTAAACCAGCGCTCTCCGGGGCGGCCGGACAGATTTTATTTGTACTTTTGTTGAACTATTTGTTTTCTTTAGCTTTACGTTAAACATTAGACGCTGCTTTATGAACAATTTTTGTGCTTTCCTTGCTTTTATGCGTTTTTTTCTTTTTACAGGTTAAAGTACTCGATCGAGTGCTTTTGTGTTCGATCGAGCACTTTCTGATGCGGCTTCTACTCGATCGAGGGATGATGTCCTCGATCGACTAGATCCCTACCCGTGCTTACTCGAACGAGTGGGTTGCCACTCGATCGAGCCCTTCCAATACAATGGTTCACTCGATCGAGCTGTTCCAGGCGCTCGATCGAGTAGTTATGACCCCCAGCTGCTGTGTTACGTCTACAAAGCCACTGTTTGACTTTCTTAGACCTCCCATGTTCATGGTCGGTTTGGGGAGGTCCCGCTATATGACGTTTTGTAAGTTTTCCGACTCCACTTCTCCCTTCTTTTCAGTTTGCATTTCTTTCCCTATTTTTGGTACAATGAGGGCATTGTACGGTTTGGTTTGGGGAGGTATGCATCCATATCTGTGTCTGCATGTTTCTTGCATTTTTGCTTGCACGTTTATTTATTTCCGCATGCATTGTTGTTTTAATTAATTCAAAAAAAAATTCATATAAAATAAAAATCATAAAATTCAAAAATTTTCAAAATTTTCATGTTTAATTTGAGTCGGAACGTTCGAACATTGACGCTACTTTGAATCTTTACTTGAGCCTGGCACATTCTTGACATTTAGCTGGCATGATTATGTGCATAATCTACGAGTTTTTTGTTTCTCTCTTATCTGAACGAATAGACTTGATTCTTTATGTCGGCAAGCTACATTACATTCTGAGGTTAGAGCTTATTAAACTGGTGACATTCATGACCGGTTTCATTTAGGATGTGAGTAGTACTCTCTTTAAGACATGTAACATCAAATTGCATAAGCATGAGTCTAGTCTTCTTAATACCTGTATGCATTCGGTCTGTGGATGGTGACACGTGTTAGGAGAGGCGGTCCCCCTTATTTCATTCTACCCATGAGCCTCACATAGCCAAATTGCCTTTTTGTCCTATCAACTACTTACTATAATACTTCCTACCCTAGCTGAGCTAGTAACGAGTAGTTCTTGGAATGTTTTATTGCAAAATGGTTATTTCATCTGATTTCAGAAGATGGTGGAAAGATTGAAGGGAAAGAAAGAAAGAAAAAAAATGTTGAATTGAAAAAATGGAACGAAAAAAAAAAGAGTGCGGAAAAGAAAAAGAAAGAAAGCGAAAAAAAAAAGAGACAGAAAAATTCAAAAAGAAGAAAAAAAAAAAGAGAATGAGAATTGCACAATGTTCCACACTCCCATGCCTTATTTATATTTTATGGGGAGTTGACGACTTTTGGTGTTTTGTGAGTTTTGTGCATAATTTTGCACCGTTTCATCTTGCTGTTATGAGTACGAAGTTGGGATGCAGTCTATTTTTGGATCCGTTGTTGCTAGCCTGGCTATTAACTCCACATATCCAAATTCCTTTTTTGCCCCTTCTTACCCATTACCTCACTAACCCAAATGTAAGTCCTCGGCACGTGTCTTGGTCATGAGTATGGTTGGAATGCATATGTACGGTTGTAGAGACTTTATTCATGTTAACTGCATGCATGTTCTTATAGGTCGAGTTAGGTGAGTGTCTTGCTTCTTCCTATCTTTCACGTATATACTCACCTTGTACCCGATTTTGAGTGACGAGCGACCCGTGAGAGTCCGACATCTTTGAATCTTGCAAGGTCGACAGTTCAGTAAGCTTGAAACATTAATTTAACTCATTTGCACTTTTCGGTTGCCACTTTGTCATTTTGTTGCATTAAATTGGTTCTAGTGGATGATTTGTAGCTGATGCATTGGTCCCGTTCTATTGTTCACCCTTAGTTGCATTCATATTTGCTTGGGGACAAGCAAAGGTTTGGTTTGGGGAGATTTGATGCGTGTCTTTTATATAAGGTTTTCACCTCATTTTTACACGCATTTCTGCGCTCTTTATGTAGCATCTGGCTACAAATACCCCCGAATATTCTACTTTGGTCCGTTTATTGTAATTTGCAGGAATTGACCGAGGAGGAGCTAAATCGAGCCTTAATTGTCCCAATTGTACGCATTCATGGGAGATAAGGAGCCGGAGCTTAGGAATCTTACACTTGGAGGACGCATGAGCTGAGTAAAGGAAGAAATTCAAGTCCAGACGTGCCTATGTAGCTCGATCGAGTGGTTTACTACTCGATCGAATGCTTTATACACTCAAGACTGGTCGATCGACCAGTTTAAGGAGTCGATCGAGGAAGTTCAGCAAGCAGTGCTCGATCGAGAGGTTGTCCTGGCTCGATCGAGTGATTTGGCCTTCGATCGAGAGATCTTTCTCCTCGATCGAGGGGCTTTCGTGTGCTTTTGGTTTATTTCCGCCTAATCTTTTATGGGCTTTTGTAATCAGTCCATAGATTAGGTTTAAGACAATTTTTCAGTATAAGACTGAGGAGGACATCAAGTTACTCCTATCTCTTCACTACGTACCTTTCGATTGCTACTCCTGTTACTGTTCTTTTGGATTTCTATTCTCTACATTTGTCACTCGGATTCGGTATTATCAATTTAATTTATTCTTCAATCGTATTTACTGTTTTAATTCCTTTTCTCTCTTTGATTCATAATAGTTCAATCATCTCTTTATAGTTTGTCATCATGCTTAGTTTTAATTATTCAGTTATTGTAATTGTTAATCCGACGATTATGAGTAGCTAATTTCCTATGCTAAGACTATAGGGGACCCATGATTTGAAGGGAGAGTAATCGATTTACTAGGTTAATATCAGTACCGTCTTTGTTGTTTAAATGCTACAATTAATTGTAATTGCCTAATTGAGTCGACGCAATTAGACCCTTATTCTTGGTGGACCTTAACCTAGACCGAAAGGTTGGAAGAGGCAGACTAGTAGCGAACAATAGAATATTGCAGCGAGGGCGAAAGTTAAACTGTTTACATTTTAGGGTGAATTAAGGACCGAAAGGTGACGTTCGCTACCCCTTAGACCGTGCTGCATTGACCTGGGACCTAGATTACTCGACCAGATAATTATGGTGAACCGTTTGTCTTAGCTATTCTCTTTTATCTGTTAAACTCCTTCCTTTATTCCTCTTTTCCTTATTCTCTTAGTTTAGAATCACGTTTTATAAACCCCCCAAATTGGTTACTTAGACGAACTTGAATTTAGCCGACAAATTCCTACCTCTCTGTGGATTCGACCCGACTTCCCTAGCTATATTAGTTAGAACCAGTTGGTTATTTTTGACAGGTACGCGACAGACGTGTCACCTACTGTAACACTACGGATTTTCTTTGGAGCCTACTCGACCGAGTAGAGCCTACTCGGCCGAGTAGTGCTCTGAGTGCGTGTTATTTTGGTTCTGCCGAGGAATACTCGGCCGAGTATAGTGAATACTCGACCGAGTATTGGACACTCGGCCGAGTATGCACTTACTCGACCGAGTGTCCGGTTTGGCGGAGTGTTATTTCGACGGTTTGATTAGGGAATGTTTAGGGTATTTTATACAACCGCGTCAGTTTCTAATATCAGTTCATAAGCGTTATCATTTCTACGTTAACCTAATCACACCCAAATCATTCCCTAATCCTCCTCTCGAGCATTCCGTAGCGTCATTTTGTGGATATTCGTCGTGGTTCTTGCGTTTAAGTTCTCGTTACACTGTTGGTAAGTTCTATCTTCATGATTATTTGTATTGTTGTGAGTTACTGTACATTTACATGAGAAGAAGATTCTGAGAATTGTACAAAGTGTAATCGTGTTGCATGATCATTGTATAGGAGAAGACTTCGTAGAGGAGCCTTTTTGATTGTTCGTGTTGCATACTGCTGTTATTGCTAAGGTAGGGTTTCCCTACTCAGTTTACTGTGCTTTACATGACTTGTTGTTGTAATTATCGTCGTCTATTGATCATCGTAGAATGAAGGTTTTTGTGACAGTGTTGGTGTGAGGGGATTGAGATGACAGTAATGTCATGTGATTGTGATTGTGGTGGAGTCACTTGCGGAAGTGGCTTCACACCCTAGTTCGCCCTCCGTGGAACCCGCCACGGGAGGGGATGTGCACATTAAGGGACAGGGATTGTTGTCGCTCGTTGAGGAGCTGGACTAGGTGGGATCGGCTGCGGTCACCCACTGGCGGCGAGGATTACCTGTTGCGATGGGTAATCTGGCAGGGCTACACACTTTGGTGTGTAGTCGGTCACTATGTGAGCTTGGGTGATTGGGAGTTGGTGATGATCAGACGAATATTGCATTTGTTTGTCTTGTTTGTTGCATAATACTGACCCCGTTGTTGTTTGTGGAATCTGCGGTGATCCATTCGGGGATGGTGAGCAGGCTTGACAGGTTTTGCTAGTGAGAGCTTGGGGATTTTCTTGGGAGATTTGCCACCACGAGTCATAGCATCACCGTCTGAGTCTTAGCGAGTTTTCTTTTATTGTTAAGACTTTGAAGTTGTATTTCGTTAGACAGTATTTGGTTTCGGATATTGTAAACTTTGCATTTTACATTACTTTAATAATGATGCTCAATTCAGACGCTTTGGTATATACTAACCTCGGGAAACCGAGATGGTAACGCACTTTCATGGTAGGGTGGTCCTGGTAAGGCACCTTAGTATGAGGGGGTGTTACAAAGTGGTATCAGAGCCGAAGATTCCGGCACCTAAACAAATGAATTTAATGAACCTAGGGAGTCTAACTAAAATGAACCCGGGGAGAGTTGTTTGGAGCTACCGCAAAGACTCGGGAGACGTCCCGGAGTCGCACATTGGCCCTTACTAACTCGAGCCGGTAACATGGGGGGAAGTGTGATGAGGACTAGGCTTTGTATGTGCACGTATGTGAAGATACATGTTGGTAAAAGTCGATAGTTGCATATATGTGTGATGAAGTTCTTAACTGTTGTGATGGGAGGAGTAATAGATGAAACGGGTTGTGATTTCAACGTTGGATTGAGCATATGTGCAAATTGGATGCTGATATGGTTACAATATGGTGTTAAAGTTTTAATATATGCATTACATGCTGACGTGATTATAACATGGTTTTAAATCCTTAAGTATTTGCTGCGGGAATAGTGAGCATGATAGGGGGATCGTAATCTGTAAATCTGTTTATAGTGTAACTCGGCCGAGCAAGGCAGGCACTCGACCGAGTATGGAGTACTCGGCCGAGTAGCCAAAGACTCGACCGAGTGTTGTTTGATGGAAAATAGCAGTTGCTACTGTTTGTGATAACTCGACCGAGTATGAGTGTATACTCGACCGAGTAGAGTCCACTCGGCCGAGTGTTGTTATACTCGACCAAGTGTTCTTTTTGTGTTTTGACGTTTGTCTCTGGAGTCGATACTCGACCGAGTATCTGGGAGGATACTCGACCGAGTTATCTTTACTCGACCGAGTATTATGTATACTCGGCCGAGTGTTCTTATGGCGGGAGAAGTGTTAAATTTTGAGCATGTGTTTACGTTTCTTTCATTCTTATCAGCTCAAAATGCCGCCCAAAAGAACTCCTGCGCAGATCCAAGCTTCAGAGATGACTCTTGATGAAGTTGCTCGCATGATTGAGCAACAAGAGGCTCTCCTTGAAGCTCTCAAAAATGTGGGAAAAGGAAACGAAAAGACGATGGATGCAACCCAGCTTAGCATCAACATTGCTCGTTTCCACCCTCCCACATATGACGGGGTAGGTGAACCAAAGCTGCTCGAGAAGTGGCACCGTGAGATAGAAGCTCTCATGGAAATGGTTAAATGCCCCGAGGACATGATTGTTGAGCAGGTGGTGTACTACCTAAGAGGAGAAGCTGCAGTTTGGTGGCAGAACGTCAAGGATGATGCTAGAGCTTACTACCAGGCGGAAGGGGCTATTCCGTGGTCTGGGTTGAAGAGTGCTATGAGAGAGCAGTTTGTGCCGGAGCATATCCGACACAAGATGAGATCCGACTTTGATTCTTTCACCATGTCTGAGGAGATGACAGTCACTGATTACTATCATCGGTTTTTGGAGCTATCTCGTTATGTGGAAGATATGCAGCTCGGACAAAGAGGTTTGGCTCTCCGTTTTGAGAGGGGTTTGTCTGCTAAGATCGTGAGTCGTATGCCGGCTGGGGTTGCTACTGACCTCAAGGAAGTGTATCTGAGAGCGGGTCAAGCTGAGAGAATGGTGGATCTCTCAAGGGAGATCGAAGAGAGAACTGCTACAGAAAAGAGGAAGGCTGATAGCGGGAACAACAATCAGCCAACCAACAAGAAAGGGAATTTCAACCATGCCAAGGCTTTCTCTAGTAGAGCTGGTTTCTCTGGAGGTTCTCGTGGCTGGGGAAAGAATGGAGGTCGGGCTGTAAGTGACAACACCAACCTTACGTGCTTCAACTGTGGTGGGATAGGTCACAAAAGGCGGGAATGCACGAGCTACAAGCCCGGCAATGGTTCAGGAGCTCGATCAGGAAATTTCTCTCAAGGGCCGACTCAGAGTTTTGCTAGCAACCGACCGGGAGGTTCATGGGGTAACCGAGGTGGACAGGGTAACCAGGGCGGTTACAACCGCGGTGGTGGTGGATCTTATCAGCGCCAGAATAACAGTGTCACCCAGGATTCGGCAGCTAAGCCAAGTACCTCCAATGCTTCAGTTCAGGGTGGAGGACAGAAAAATAGTGGAAAGCTCTTCATGATGGACAAGCAGGAAGCACAAGATGATGCTCATGTAGTTACCGGTACCTTTCTTGTTAATAATGTACCGTCCTTTGTTTTGTTTGATTCTGGGGCTACACATTCTTTTGTGTCTAAAAGTCATGCTGTGTCTATGGGTTTGGGAAAGTTTGAGGTCGTCAAAGATGATGTGTTCATACCTTCGGGGGAGTCTGTGTCGTGTCTCAAGCTATATAAGGGTATATCTATGGTGATTGGAGGGGTAGATTTACCAGTAAACCTGTTAGAGTTTCCTAAGGATGGGTTTGAGGTGATTGTCGGGATGGATTGGCTAGGTAGGTATGATGCCAGGATAGATTGTAGACAAAAGAGAGTGTCTTTAAAGGGTCCCAAGGGTGTTAGGGTGTCCTATAGAGGGTTTGTGGTAAAGCCTAAGTGTAGGTTTATAGCAGTTATGACCTTAAAGTCATGTTTAAGGAAGAAGTATCCCTTAATTCTTTGTCATGTGAGAGATCACCGAGTAGAGCCGCCGACAACTTCTGAGATTTCCGTGGTGAAAGAATTCGAAGATGTCTTTCCTGAGGAAATACCGAGTTTGCCTCCCAAGAGGGATGTCGATTTCAGCGTGGAGCTTAAGCCGGGAACGGGTCCTATATCTAAAGCACCTTATCGTATGGCACCTAAAGAGTTGGCTGAGTTGAAGAAGCAGATACATGAGTTGTTAGACAAGGGTTATATCAGGCCTAGCGTGTCACCGTGGGGAGCTCCAGTCCTTTTTGTAAAGAAGAAAGATGGGAGTATGAGGCTATGCATTGATTACAGAGAGCTCAATCGGGTTCTGATGAAGAATAAGTATCCGTTGCCGAGGATTGATGATTTGTTCGATCGGCTAAGTGGAGTGGTGTATTCTCTAAGATTGATCCGAGGTCGGGGTATCATCAAGCGAGGATAGCGGATGAGGACATTCCTAAAAAACAGCGTTCCGATCTCGTTATGGTCACTACGAGTACGTAGTGATGCCTTTTGGGTTGACCAATGCGCCAGACTTTTTTATGGATTTGATGAACCGGATCTTCACACCGTTTTTGGATAGATTTGTGGTTGTTTTCATCGACGATATCCTAGTTTATTCCAAGACTAAGGAAGAGCACGAAGAGCACTTGAGGATAGTTTTGCAGACTTTGAGAGAAAATCAACTCTATGCCAAGTTATCCAAGTGTGAGTTAAGTTAGAGGAAGTGGCTTTTCTAGGTCATGTAATATCCAAGAAGGGGGTATCTGTGGATCCTAGTAAGATTGAGGCCGTTACCAAGTGGGAATCGCCGAAGAATGTTGCTGAGATTCGGAGTTTCTTAGGCCTTGCCGGCTACTACAGGAGATTTGTGAAAGATTTCTCTACCATAGCGCGGCCTATGACATCCTTGATGAGGAAGGAAGTCAGATTTGTTTGGGATAAGAGTTGTGAAACGGCGTTTCAGACCTTAAAGGAACGCTTGACCACAGCTCCTATCCTAGCCTTGCTAGAGGGTTGTGAGAACTTTGAGGTCTATACCGACGCTTCAAAGAACGGTCTAGGTTGTGTCTTGATGCAGGGAGGGAGAGTGATAGCTTATGCTTCGAGGCAGTTGAAGCAATATGAGGAGAACTACCCTACTCATGATCTGGAGCTGGGTGCAGTTGTGTTCGCTCTTAAGATTTGGAGGCACTACCTTTATGGCGCAACTTTTAAGGTGTTCTCTGATCATAAGAGTCTAAAGTATATCTACACTCAGAAGGAGCTTAACATGCGACAGAGGCGGTGGATGGAGCTGATTGGAGATTATGATATGGAGATCATCTATCACGAGGGTAAAGCTAATGTTGTCGCAGATGCATTGAGTAGGAAGAGCGTTCATTCGCTATGTACAGCTATGTCCTTGCTGAAGTTGAGAGATGAGATGTCTAGATTGGGGATCTTTATGATTCGAGAGGGGAATACCATCGGGGATTTGACTATCGAGCCAGAGTTGTATGAAAACATCAAAAGTAAGCAAGAGCTTGATCCTAAGATCCAGGAGTGGAAGTCAAAGGTAGAGAGTGGAGCAGCTTCCAGGTTCTCTATACATCCAGATGGGAGTGTTCGTTTTGATGGGAGATGGTGTGTTCCTGACGATGCAAAGTTAAGGAGAATGATCTTGTCAGAGGCTCATTGCACTCCTTATTCATTCACCGGGTGGTGACAAGCTTTACAGAGACCTTAAGAAAACTTTTTGGTGGCCGAACATAAAGAGGGATGTAGCTGAGTTTGTGGCTAGATGTTTGACCCGCCAAAGGGTCAAAGGTGAACAAGGGAGACCCCAAGGTAAGATTCAGTCTTTGACAGTGCCCGAGTGGAAGTGGGAGTCGATCTCCATGGACTTTATTGTGGGGTTACCTAGGTCACAACAAGGTAACAACATGATTTGGGTGATTGTGGATCGGTTAACCAAATCAGGCCATTTCGTCCCCATGAAGGATACTTGGTCTAAGATGCACGGTGGCATTGGGTTACGAGAAAGCATGTGGTTCGGTTACATGGTATTAAAGATATCGTTTCGATCGTGATGCGAGGTTCATATCAAAGTTTTGGCAAGAACCGCAAGAATTGATGGGTACAACTTTGAAGATGAGTACAGACTTTTCATCCAGAACCGATGGTCGGGCGTAACGGACCATCAAGACCTTAGAAGACATGCTAAGGGCATGTGTTATGGACTTTGGAGGCAGTTGGGAAGACAGACTTGATTTGATCGAGTTTTCATACAATAATAGTTATCATACAAGCATTGGGATGGCACCTTTTGAAGCTTTGTATGGCCGGAAATGCCGAAGTCCAGTTTGTTGGGATGATAGTTCCGAGACAGTGGTTTTAGGGCCACAATTGGTTCAAGATATAGTTGAGCAAATCCAGTTGATTCGCCAAAAGATGAGAGCAGCTCAAGATCGCCAAAAGAGCTACGCCGACTTACACCGCAGGGACATTGAGTTTGCGGTAGGTGACAAAGTGCTTTTGAAAGTGTCACCTATGCGAGGTGTTATGAGGTTTGGGAAAAAGGGTAAGCTAAGCCAAAAGTTTATAGGTCCTTATGAAATTCTGGACCGTGTTGGCGAGGTAGCCTACAGGTTAGCTTTACCACCAGCTTTGGATAGAGTGCACAATGTTTTTCATGTGTCTCAACTCCGGAAATATGTGAGTGATCCGTCGCACATCCTCGAGATGGAGAACATCGAACTTGATGAATCCTTGTCCTATGCCGAGACTCCTAAGGAGATTCTTGATCGCAAGGTTCGTAAGACCCGGAATGGTGAGACGGTCTTACTCAAGGTCCTTTGGTCTAGTCATAATGTGGAGGAAGCCACATGGGAACCTGAGGACGCTATGCGAGAACGTTTTCCTAACCTTTTTGATCAGGTATGTTTGGTTACGGGGACGTAACCGTTGTCTTTTAGGGGGGTAGGAGATGGTCGCGATGGTGTTTTGTGGTTTCTTTTCTTTGTTTGGCTCGACTCGGGAGATGCGTTTGGGGTAACTTGTTGTGATGCTTGTATAGTTCCTTGGAGTTGTCTCATGTGATTGTTATAGTCTTGTGACATAGTGTTGTGCTTGCTTGTGTAGTAGGGTGTGAACTTCGGGACGAAGTTCTTTTTAGGGGGAAAGATTGTAACACTACGGATTTTCTTTGGAGCCTACTCGACCGAGTAGAGCCTACTCGGCCGAGTAGTGCTCTGAGTGCGTGTTATTTTGGTTCTGCCGAGGAATACTCGGCCGAGTATAGTGAATACTCGACCGAGTATGCACTTACTCGACCGAGTGTCCGGTTTGGCGGAGTGTTATTTCGACGGTTTGATTAGGGAATGTTTAGGGTATTTTATACAACCGCGTCAGTTTCTAATATCAGTTCATAAGCGTTATCATTTCTACGTTAACCTAATCACACCCAAATCATTCCCTAATCCTCCTCTCGAGCATTCCGTAGCGTCATTTTGTGGATATTCGTCGTGGTTCTTGCGTTTAAGTTCTCGTTACACTGTTGGTAAGTTCTATCTTCATGATTATTTGTATTGTTGTGAGTTACTGTACATTTACATGAGAAGAAGATTCTGAGAATTGTACAAAGTGTAATCGTGTTGCATGATCATTGTATAGGAGAAGACTTCGTAGAGGAGCCTTTTTGATTGTTCGTGTTGCATCTTTGTTATTGCTAAGGTAGGGTTTCCCTACTCGGTTCTTGTGCTTTACATGACTTGTTGTTGTAATTATCGTCGTCTATTGATCATCGTAGAATGAAGGTTTTTTGATGAGTGTTGGTGTGAGGGGATTGAGATGACGGTAATGTCATGTGATTGTGATTGTGGTGGAGTCACTTGCGGGAATGGCTTCACACCCTAGTTCGCCCTCCGTGGAACCCGCCACGGGAGGGGATGTGCACATTAAGGGACAGGGATTGTTGTCGCTTGTTGAGGAGCTGGACTAGGTGGGATCGGCTGCGGTCACCCACTGGCGGCGAGGATTACCTGTTGCGATGGGTAATCTGGCAGGGCTACACACTTTGGTGTGTAGTCGGTCACTATGTGAGCTTGGGTGATTGGGAGTTGGTGATGATCAGACGAATATTGCATTTGTTTGTCTTGTTTGTTGCATAATACTGACCCCGTTGTTGTTTGTGGAATCTGCGGTGATCCATTCGGGGATGGTGAGCGGGCTTTGAGTTTTGCTAGTGAGAGCTTGGGGATTTTCTTGGGAGATTTGCCACCACGAGTCATAGCATCACCGTCTGAGTCTTAGCGAGTTTTCTTTTATTGTTAAGACTTTGAAGTTGTATTTCGTTAGACAGTATTTGGTTTCGGATATTGTAAACTTTGCATTTTACATTACTTTAATAATGATGCTCAATTCAGACGCTTTGGTATATACTAACCTCGGGAAACCGAGATGGTAACGCACTTTCATGGTAGGGTGGTCCTGGTAAGGCACCTTAGTATGAGGGGGTGTTACACCTACTAGCTTCCCAATACATTCTGATGCAAGGAGAATTATACAAAAGAACACCTCTTGGTGTAGTCCTACGATGCCTTGATCATTCACAGGCACGGAAGGTGATGGAAGAAGTCCACGACGGAGAATGCGGTCCTCACATGAGTGGGCCCATGATGGCAAAGAAAATCACACGTTTGGGATATTATTGGACCACAATGGAATCCGATTGCATCAAATACGTGAGACACTGCCACAATTGTCAAATCTTCGGGAATGTACAACATGTCCCTCCTTCGTTGCTCTACACGATGACGTCTCCTTGGCCATTCTCTGCATGGGGAATTGACATAATCGGGAAAATAACCCCACCGAACAGAGGTCTTTGTTTCATCCTAGTGGCGATTGACTATTTCACCAAATGGGTAGAAGCGGCTTCCTACACTGGGCTTACGGCCAAAAATGTGGCCAAATTCATACAAAATAACATCATCTGTCGATATGGTTGCCCACATGAGATCATTAGCGATAATGGGTCACACTTCCAAGCTGAAACCGAACAATTGCTAGCCAAATACAAGATTAAGCATCACCACTCTTCGCCCTATAGACCACAGACTAACGGCGCGGTAGAAGCGACAAACAAGAACGTTGTCACAATTCTCAAGAACATGACCGACAACTATAGAGATTGGCCAAGCAAGATACCTTTTGCCTTATGGGGGTACCGTACATCTGTCAGGACACCCACTGGGGCTACTCCTTTCTATTTGACCTACGGAATGGAAGCTGTACAACCAGTCGAGCTAGAGATACCATCCTTGCGTATTCTACTAGAAAGTCAGATCCCGGAGGCCGATTGGAAGAAGGATAGGTATGAAGAACTCATCCTCCTGGATGAACGTAGGCTACGCGCCTTACATAATGTCCAAACATATCAAGCCCGTATCAAACGAGCTTTCAACAAAAGGGTTAGGCCAAGAGACATCAAAGAAGGAGACTTAGTACTCAAATCGGTTATAGCTCTTTTACCTGTCGACCCAAGGGGAAAATTCAAACCTAATTGGGCCGGACCATATCTAGTCAAATCCATACTCCGAAGTGCGGTTAGAATCACAGACCTAGATGGGAATGAGTTTTCAAACCCCACAAACCTCGACCAATTGAAACGGTACTATGCCTAGAATAGGACAAAAACGCGCCTCGCGTAAACCCATGTGTCGCTCTTGTGGCACTAAATAAACGGCCCCTGGCCAAGCTGAAATAAGCTAAATGTCACTGTGCTCTTGCATATTGACAAGTTTGTCATCCTCATATCATCAAATAAACTAAATTCGCACCTCCAGAGTAAGCAAAAGCTCATGCTTATTTTCTATGTTCATTACAAGCTCTTGCTTCGAACAATTATTCTTTTACATTTACTCGAACTACGCGCAAGGGTTTGATTTCGCTTTTTAAGTGAATACGTAGGCAATCCTTCACGGGATTCAACCCATTATATCTAAAAATGTAAATAGAAGGACATTTGCATTGCATTTGAAATTCAACAAGAATAATAAACGGAAAATCTCAACGGTTTCATAACCATTTAACCTTTCTTCTTTCATTCACTTTCTAATAATAATAGTACGTTACATAATAAAAATGGAATAGGCTAGGATTCTAAAAATCCCGCCTTTTTATTTCAACAACAATAATAATAATAATCAAATAATAAATAAAGACTCGGGCTATTCCTCCATCTTCCCCTTGCCCTTGTCATTCTTGTCATATTTCTTGTCACGACCTCGAGCTGGGCGCTCTTGCACCACTTCAGACCTAATCACCAACGGTCTTTCTCGAGGCCTGACTCTTCCGTTCTTGCCAACCACCATTTCCGCAACAGGAGTAGTCTTTGATTTCTTCGAAGGATGAATGACCTGAAATCCGGCTTCTTCTTCTCCCTCTGTCAGATGCTTCTCCTTCTCTTTCTCTCCCTCGCGCACCTTGTAGTCAACAGGTTCGCGTTTCCTCAGTCTCTCGCGCTCTTCCGGAGTTGCAGCCTTTCTCCACCTCAGATAAGAATCCGACACCCACAAAGCATTGGCGGAGAAGCTCAAGAACCACATGTTCCTTTGGGCCCATTTAATAGCCCACTCTCTTCGGCTCTCTGTAATAAGCGCCATAGCAGTCTGCGGGACGGTATCAAGCCTAGGGATCATCTGCTTCAACCCAACTTGCCTCATCAATCTTTCCGGAAAGATGCATACCATAAACTCCAATCCTGGAATGCGCACGGACCTAGTGGGATCCAAAGAAGATACTCCAGTGACAGACTTGAGGTGCCACCACGGTACGACCCACCTAATCAGCGGACCATCATCATTCTTCAGCTTGTTCTTCCAATAGTCACAGACCCGGGTGAAGTCCACCATGTACAACCGCGTCCTCATCGCTATCGAACGGGAATGATAGGAAAGTGGATGAACTGGGGGCTCGATCAATCGGAGCCGTTCCATAAGCCAAACCTACCAAGAGCAGGTATTAGACAAAAAAAAAAACATCGAAAAAAAAAAACATAAAAAAAAAAAACATCAAAAAAAAAACGAAAAGAAAAAAAAACGAAAAAAAAAAAACATCGACAAAAAAAAAAAAAAAAAAAAAAAAAAAAAAAAAAAAAAAAGGATGATGTCTTTTACCTGCAAAATGACGGGACTCCCCAAGAACGGCAGATCGCGGTTGGATTTCCTATTATCCAAACCCAAGATAATTTCCCCTAAGCATAAACAAGCTGGGCTCCTGCGCAGCTCCATTTGCTCGATAAGACCCAAAAGGCGGGGATCACCTCTCAAATCTTCATCAACGTGTCCTTGGAAGACATACACGTGCAGCAAACAAAAGCCAAATGCCCTCCTCCTGGCAACATGGGAAACAGTAGGGTCGGCCCTATTAATGAATCGGTCTATAAAGTCCAACATTCTCACGCCTTTCGGGGTAACTAAGCGATCCACCTCAAGTCTAGTCAGTCCAAGCAAGTCTCTGAATTTGCTCTTATACCCTTGTGTAGTGGAAGGAATGGCAGGTAAATGTTCGGGGTCCCACCCACCAATAGCAGCAATTTCTTCAGGAAACGGGCAAATATCACCTCCCGGGAACGCGAAAACATGATAATTCGGGTCCCAATAGTCAAGGCAAGCATCCAAGAACGGTTTTACTACCTTAATGAGTTTCAAACTCAACAAAGACCCAAGGTTATAAGCACCCATGTCGTGCTTCTCCACATTCGAAAACTCGTTGGTCCATTCCTTCAAGCGGATCTCCAAAGTATTCATAATGACAATTTTCTCTTGAAGATTTATTTTGAGAGTTTTATGTGAATAGACGAGGAGGAGACGGAAGAATTGTGTGAATTAACGCCCCGTCGACGCTTCTATTTATACTAATTACTGTTTCCAAAAATCCGCCGTAACGGACAAGCTTGGGAATAGGCGCAAAGACTCGGCTGCGCCTCTTGAAGGGACGCGACTCATGCTGCGCCTCTTCCCGATCTCACTTCGTGATTTCGCGTTTGGATCTTTCCTAATTCTATAACGAATAATTTCCTATTCCTACGTGATTTTATTTTGGTAAATACGAGCAGTTTACCATGTTTCAAGTTTCCTATTTTCGCGGGCACGCATTTCGAGACGACATCGACAATTCGCCATTTTACCACATGTGCACATTTTCATTTTAGGAAATACATTTCATTTTCATTTATTTTAAAAAAAAAAAAAATATATATAATTCCAATTCCTCATTTTAGGACATAATTTCCATTATAATTCATTTACTTCTTTTATTTTTTATCACTATTTTTATTTCCTTAATTTCATTTCCACATCTCTAACTTACAGATTTCTATTTTTTCTTTTTTTTAGGGGGTAACCCTCCCTACCGTCCGGTCATTTCCGGCAATTTTTTGTTTTTCCTCGTGCTCTTTTGAGTCTCATTTTGCGCTAATTAAAGGCCTTATGTATATAAAATGTATGTTTTGCGTAATTTTCATGTAAATTTTTTGACATGTGGCAAGCATAAACCGTTGTCTACCAAACTGTTCAAGAACTAACCTGCGGTACAAGCAACACAACCACAAAGCAAAGGCACTCGAGGCCACCATATATACACCAAAAAGAGCAAATGTACAAGCAAGCGGGGGCTTGCGCCCAGAACAAAGTCCAAAAGTCCAAGCAAGCGGGGCTTGCGCCCAAACAGAGTCCAAAAATGTTTCAAAATCAAATGTCCAAAATGTACAAGTCTACAAAACTACACGAAACTCTCATTGGGCGCCCCAACTCGGCAACTCTCGCCACCGAACGGCGATCTCGCATCCGAACCTCGAGCTCCCTCGGCAAGCGAGCCGTCTCCTCCCGAGATCGGGTCAACTCTCGCTCCGGCTCGCGGTCACCCCCGTAAACAAGAACAAATTGGCTCATGTCAATCAATTCAAGCAAGATCGAAAATCAAAACCAAAAAAAAAATCAAATAAGGTTCATACCTGACGACCTCGACCACCGACGAGTGCCTCGATGGCAGTAGCTCGCAGCCGGTTGGCCACCCTCCATAGTGCCACGAACCGGGACGGTGCGACCTGCATTATCAAAAGAAACTCTCAGCAAATTGAGCAAACTCAATCAAATGTGTTCTTACACAAAAGTCATACAAGTCGGAGGCTTACCCTCCGAATCGATCTTGCCCAGATCACCTAAGCCAAGATCCGTCCAGTCACGGCTACGTCAAAGTCACGCAACTCGGAGATCGTCGTCCTCCCGGTCGCGTCAGTGTACTCGAGGGTCTCGGGGTACTCTGGGGGCTCGATGCCCGCCGCCTCAACCTCCTACAAAAACAAATAGCTCTCGTTAATCGATGATATTTCGTCGTAATTCTCGAAATCAAACCAAGCAAAAGTAAAAGATACTCACCACTACCGGCCAGTACGCCAACCTCCCGTAAAGGAACGCCGAGTAGTCCTCGCCAGGCAGAAGAAGGTCGTCGCCACGGCACCAGCCAAGTCCGCCTCCCTCTCGGCCTCGAAGGCTCCTAAACATCGTCCGGGAGGATCGACGGGAACCGTCAACGCATCCCGAGAGCACAGACGAGCCAAACGCTCGCCCAAGTACCACACGGGGAACCATCGACGTCCACAACGGCCGACTCGGGCTCCTAGGTCGAAGGACCTCGGCGACGAAAGGGGCGCTCTGCGTACTCCGCCCAAGGTCCAGGCACCCATGCGACAATATAAAGGCAAAGATCATTCCTATGATCAATTAAAAGCAAAGTATAAGAAGAATAAATGAATACAAATGGGATACTCACGCTCACCAAGAGCGTTCACGTCCGTAGGTAGACATTGTGAGAAGAACGCTTGCTCTTCGTCAAGCATATGACCCAATCCCTCACCACGGGATAAGCCCTCTCCAACGGCTCCGTCCTCTTGGGCGCGAGACTCGGGAAGTAAGAGTACACCCACGCCTGTAAAAAAGAATAATCAATGACGATCTTTCGTGATTTGATAAAGAAAGGAATTTACTTTGGTCTAAAGGAAGGTTCATACCTCCAACAGAGTCCGTGTCCGACGGCGCCAGGAGAAGTCCCTTCTCCATCAACTCCGGACGAACCATGGCCCTCATGAAGCGGATGAGGACCGCAAAACCAGCAGATGACCAGTCCCAACGCCCTAGGGAACTCGGAGTCGAAAGAAAGGGAAGGAGCTTCGTCGATAGCCTCTCGCCCTTGTCTCCAAGGTAAATCGAAGACAGGAACCACCAAAGCCACGACGAGGCCCTCCGCTCACCAGACAGGAGGAGGAGCTGTCTCCCTCCCATCGATCGTCACCGGCGCCAGGGGTCTTCCCCCAAAGTAGTCTCGAACGTAAGTCGGGTACCAAACCCGACACTACAACAACCTTCGGCGACAAGTTCCGGCCGATCAATCTCCTCGCCTCGGCCGAGTCCGCCCTCATAGCTAGATCTCCGGCCACACCATCTCCTCGGTCCCACACGGCGGCACTGAGAAATCATGCCGTAATCCTCCGAGTGACTCCCACCTCACCAAAAGGTAGGTGAAACGTGGAAGTCGTATCCCAGAATCGGTCCAAGAAAGCGCGGACCAGGCTAAGGTTAGCCCGCAACTTCCTCTTCACGATATCTCTCCGGACACGAACCAGGAGGACCGAACGCTCTACGCTCGATCATGGCCCTCTCCTCCGCCGACAGCTGCTCGTAGTGCTCCATCGCTGTCGTGTAACCCGAGAACGACCTGATGTTCCCGGCCTCCTATTATGATTTGAAACAAAGCTATCTTTAGTTTTGAATGAAATTTGAAAGAAATTTGGACAAAAAGGATGAAAGAGGATGAATAATGAGTAGTGAATTCTTATTTACCAAGCTCTTCACCGTCCTGTAGGACAGGTGACCCTCTGCAGCCCACACGAGGTGTCCGCTCTCCCAGGTCTCGGCCACGCAGAGCTCCTCTCACCGACGACCTCCTCGCCCGACGTTGGCCCGTCTCGGGGCCTCCTCCTCCTCGACGGCCTCCTCCTCGTGAGCCTCGTCTCCAGCAGCCATCACCGCAGCGGTGAAGGCCTGCTCTAAAGCCTCCTCAACAACAGCGGCATCTATCTCCATGGGAGCTCTCCCAGAAGTAGAAGCCTCATCACCTGCAACATTAAAGTAAATTCAGGCCGCGTCACACGACGACAAGCCTTTGTTAAGGGGTTTTCAAGCCTTCAAAGCCCTGAAACTAATCCTCCCGTGTCATCCTTGGCCATATTCCCACCAACCCGATCGCTCACGTGATAAATTGAGTCAAGTCCAATTCAAAGCCTAGTTCTGGGTTCGAGTCGGAAATTCGGCAGCATTTCGTTATAACGGTGATTATGCCCTAGAAAGGTGTCCTGCAAAAGTCGTCACAAACCAAAATTCCGAGATGGTAGGAAGTTTACCCATCATTCAAGGATCCCAAATATCAAATCATCGCCAATGGGCAATCCTAAGGCTATTTTCGAAGCAAATTACGGTTCAGCTGTAAAACCGTCTCAAAATTCATTCAAAGGCTCAAAACTTGATGAAAATTCAAAACAAATGCATGGTTATGTTCCTAACATCACCTACTATCCATTTTTAGTGTCAATTTGGCAAGGCAAAACCATTTGGGGGAAAAGCCCCAAATTTTCGATCAAAAGGGTCGAAAACCCTAATTTTCGCGGCTCAAAATTCGACAAATGCAGAAGATTAATGCAAGATTAAGACACATACCTCGATTAGTCATATTTAAAGCAAGCTTTTGAATCAAACCTCGGCGAAAATGGTGAAGATTTGAGAGAGAAATGAGTGATTTGTGTTTCGAATGCAAATGAACACAAACCCCTCTGATTTCGCGTTTTTACGCAGGAAAGCCAAATTGGGGAAAAGACGCAGCAGGCGCTGCGCCTCTTCCAAGAGACGCAGCTCTTGCTGCGCCTCTTCCTTCTGTTCCCTCCACACGGATTTTTCAAAAATTCGTTATAAGTTCGTTATTTGTGGGCCCATCTTTGGTGCGCCTCTTCCTCGGTGCTATTTTACTCTTGTGGCCCATTCGACGATTTTCTTTCGTTCCGGCCCGCATTTTTATCAGCCAGCAGCGGACTGTTGCATATTATTATTCATTTGTCCCCAGCGCAGCAGTATTTTGCAGTATTGCTCACTCAAGATTTCTTCCATGACGATCAAGATGTTCCTAGTCGTCAAAATATTTGTCCCCAGACAAGCAAAGATTTTGCGATTGCTCACTCAAAATTTCTTCCATGGCGATCAAGATGTTCCTAATCGTCAATATATTCCCCAACAAGAGTTCGCTTGAGACCGACGCAAGTCGATTCAACCTCAAGTTTTGCCAGAGTTCGCTTGAGACCGACGCAAGCGGATTCCCCAGCAGTTTCTACCGACGTCCTGCTGTCCCTCACTATATTTTGTGTTTCCCCGCAGAGTACGACAGGGTGTCGTTCTCCAGAAGTTCCTATGCCCAAGCCTTAGCTACCCTTAAGTTGACCTTATTAGGCCTCCTTCCCGTCAATGCTTTCCTTCAGGGCCCCGTACCCTAGCACAATCCTTATGTACCCTTTTAGGTCTTACCCTTAGCTCCTACGCACCCCCGGAAGCATCTCGAGAAAGAAGTCTCAGGTATGGTCTCTTCTTATGGCTGGCGAGCTTCCTTACGTAGTCTAATGGACTTTAAACGACCCTCCCCGATAGTCGACAGACTCTAAAATGTTCCCGACGACAGGTCCTTGGCTCAGACCCCTTGAGCCGCCTCGCGTCGCCATAGTCGTCGAGTTGTAATCTTCGATTGACTGATGGCTATACTTTGACTTTCGCCTTGTCCAAGCCTCAGTCAAAGTGGGGGCTCTGTAGATACCTCATTTCTGCACCTCCCGCAAACCACCCAGTGATGATTGGGCCGCATGTTTGATACGCGGAACGATTTGTGACAGTTCGTAAGATTATCGTCAAGTGATTGCTCAAATATTAAATGTCTACCTCTTAGTTGTCATCTACGTCCCGATACGGTCGTTTTGGCAGTAATTAGAGTACATTCGGAGTCCGGGTCAAAAACCGTCTCCATTTTCTGATAACCGTTAAATCCCGAGTCAGAATATTCTGGAATGTTCCGGATATTTCTATTCCATATTTTAACAAATTTTATCTTTTGGCAAATAATATCCCGTAATATTCATAAGATAATCGAATTATTTCCGTCCTACCATAACCCAAACGCGGAAATCTTTCTTCAGCAGGAGGAAACCTCCTGGGAATAGACGCAGCAGGCGCTGCGCCTCTTCCAAGAGACGCAGTGGCTGCTGCGCCTTTTCCCAGGCCCTTCTTTGCATGTCTTACGTATCTTTTTCATATCTTTCCGAGATTCACTTCCAAAGAGTCTCCGAAACCCTAATTCCTTCACGTGATTAGTATAAATAGGAGCTTTCGCTCCTCATATTTCTCACGCGAGTGTCCGCCCTTCTCTTCTCCCTTTGCATTCTAGACTTTGTTCTTACTTACTGGCGCCTACGTGCTTGAACTTTCGACCACGTAAGCTCGGATCTTTCCGGGTACCAGCCTCTCCGTTGCATGACCGACCAATTTGACCAACTACACTCAAATCAACTTAATTAATCAATCGTTTTCCTCTTACGAGGGCACTTTCTTTGCATTCGCGTCGAGCATCACTAATCGATATCTTAGTCCTTCTCGTTTCGTCAACATGTAAGTCTGAGGGTGTATAATCCTTATTTATTTATTGTATCATCAATTGTAAGGTTTACGTCGAAAATACCATTAAAACCGATCTCTAAAACCCTTTGTTAAAACCTGTTTTTGCGGATTTCCAGTAGATACCCGTCGAGAAAAGACGCAGCAACTGCTGCGCCTCTTCGAAGGAGCGCAGTTCCTGCTGCGCCTCTTCGTGAGGCTGCCGCAGTTCCTGCTTCTTTTCTTCTTCGTTTGTCCTCTGTAATTCGTGTTCAAATTCCTTCCTTTGTTTGATTCGTCTGTTAATTCTTCGTCGTAGTATCATAATAACCCACATGTATTATAATCATTCATTCATTAGTATGTTTTAATTCATCATAAATCCGACTTAAATCCCAAGTAATCCATATTTGCGGGTTTTCGTCATTAAATTCAAACCCGGATTTTAGAGATTCAATTTGTTCATATTGGGTTTCTGGAATTCGTCTTTGATATAATTTTCATTTGTTTATTCGCATGTTCATTGCATATTCGTTGTATATCCGTCGTATTTAGCCTAATTGACTTATTTCAATAGAGGACTCATTAATATTTTCATTATTTCATATGATTAATCCGTTTCCGATTTCGTCCCATCCATGTTTATCGCTTTTATGACCATCATTCACATGTAATTAATCTATTAATCACTTTCATCCGAGTAAATATTATCAATCAATCATTAAATTTACCAATCGACATTAACGATTTGCAGTTCGGCTTCACAGAACTCACCACTGGAATGACGCAAAGAATCGCGCGCCTCTTCAGAGGGCGCGATCTGCTGCTACTGTTCTAGGATGATTTCTGTCCCTGAACTCCGTTTCTGCCTTGACCTAGTTTGTTTAGTCTACGTATTAATTAACTATTATCCGTATTATCACTTTCTGTTTCGTTCGTTAATTTCTTTTCATTCCTTTATTCTTTTATTCCTTTTTCTCAAATTATCCGTTTTGAAGGTATTTTCGACATAAATCGCCTATTCCGTTGTAATTATTGTAATTTATATTTATTGTATTCATAGTTATTGTATTTCTTTTATCATTTGTATGCTTTCACATGTAAACGAGCATTAAATCCTACTTCGACCCAATTGTGTGCTAATTACGTGTCAACCGACTTAGTCTAATTCTCACATGCTAGGATTAAAACTTGGATGTTGCATTGCATGCATATAGCCGACGATATATCAAGTATAGACAACTTCCCTAATCATTAGTAGAGGCCGCTATCGAGGCGGGCGGGATTAGGTGTTCGATCAAAAGAGCTTCCTAATACGTACCCTCACCCCTTACTCCAGATATCTGTGAGCACCCGTGTTCATTGGCATCCACGAGAGTCATTCTAGACATAGAATGCTAAGGGTAACGATTGCTTAGTGTTCATGTCACTACTTTGTGTCTTGACATGACACGCGGTATTCGAACGGTTCCAATTTCCCATAAAAATTGGTGGCGACTCCATACAAAATGCAAACGCTTGTTTCGTTTCTCACCAAGCGCCCCCGTGGGCGGCCCGCTGTCCACATGGTGTTCATATATTTTCAATCATCATTTTATGCCAAATTTGATATTTATTTGCATTTAATTTCAATTCACTGCGAAGTTGTTGAGTATGTCTCAATATATGTGCAATTGTGCACTTAAATGCCAAACTCATTGAATGATAAAATTATGATTAGCTATTTAATATCATATGTGCTCAATATATGATTTGATATAGCCATATAGATAGGACACCCTTAGTGTCTCGTATAAATTGGCAAGATTGATCATGTATTAATATCCTTTCCGGACGATATTATTCTATTGAGTAACCATTGTCATCTTCTGCATATTTACGAATAATTTAAGATATAAGAAAATGAAGAATTTGACAAAGATAATTACAAATTCCAAGTCCTAAATCAAAATCAAAATGAGGTAAATAGAAACGTGATATGTAATCAATATTCCCCAATCGTAATCCAAGTTTCACGTATAGATGAAATCAATCCTAAATTTATTGTTAGTTGCACTGCTTCTATAAAATTAGCAGCCCCTCATTACCTTTTAATTGATTAATACAAAATTGTGAATTCAAGCGAACACAAGCCTCTTTACAAATCAAAAGTTAGATTGAGAGATTACCTTTATTGCTCCAATACACGAGAAATTGACGAATAACTACAATTCTCAATAGGTAATGGGGAAAATTAGTGGATGAACTAATCTCTTAGATTATATGCTCAATTAACTAGATATTCGTGCTGATAACGTGTTATAGAATAAGAATTAGAGAAGAAATGATAGAGAGAAAACAAGCAAATAGATTGAGAGAGGGAAGAGGGTTGGATATTATTCATCTCATATGGAGGTATATATAGTACATAGATGGAGGGTGAATTACAACCTAGTTACATATATATGGACTATACTGGATAGAAGCCCAATGGACATCCATACTAATTAATGTTTCATAACATATATATATATATATATATATATATATATATATATATATATAGGAATGAGATCAACTAAGTCCACCGCCTTTAGATAAGTCCATGAGTCCTAATTTTGTCCATTAGATTATAACAAAATCAAGGGCTGAGATTAAATCTCAAAATTAAAAGCCTATATAAAAACACAACAAAACCCTAAACTACCCATTTCACTGCCTCACAAACAAACATCTCACTTCTCTCTCTTCCTCCCCACCTTCTCTCTCCAACTCCACAGCCACCACCTTCGCCCCGCTAATCCACCACCCCAACACCACCACTACTCCTTTCTATTTCCCCGCCCCTCTAATCCTCCCTCTTTCCCCGTGCTCCCTCGGCCACCACGTACGCACCACTACCCCGACAACACCGGATCCGCCTCTTCGTCGCCACCATTATCCTCCACCAGCCTGCATACCACCGTCACTTTGCCGCCTGCTTCCTCTACTCCTTTCGTCCTCCACTGCCCTCCCGCCTATTTCCTCTCCTCGTTTTTGTTGTTGTTGGTGATGATGGCGTCAGGTGGCTGTCATGGCGGCGTTGGTGTTGTTAGTTGTTGATGGTAGTGTTGTTGGTGGTTATAGGAGGCGTGGTACTCGTTTTTTTCAGATTTTTTTTTTTTTTTTTTGTGAAGTCGGATGATGGCGGCGTTTGGGTGGTTGTTGGTCGTCGATGGTGGTGTTGTCGGTTGGTTGAGGAAACGTTGGTGTCTCAGATCTGTATTTTTTTTTCTTTTGTGAAGTCAGATCTGGTGTACAGTGACATGGACTGAAGTTACCTCCAAAAGACTAAAGTTATACAGATTGATGGTTGAATATATGAGTTAAAGTTACAACGCTATATGAATAAAGTTGCGTGTATATGGACTAAAGTTACGCTATGATATGAATTAATTATACTTGCTGAGAAATTCAATTTTAGTATAAAGTTATCATCCTAAAAAAAATAAAGTTTCAAATTTTATGACTAAAGTTACAATCGTAAAACATTAAAGTTTCATCCATAAAATTACAATATTTACATAAAATTTATAAAATCATTAAAATTAAATAAATTCAAATTTTTATATTAGAAATTGTCTAAAAAAATTAAAGTTTCAATTTTTAGCATTAAAGTTTCACTCGTAAAACATTAAAGTTACATTTATAAATCAGTAAAATTAAATAAATTCAAATTTTTATATTAGAAATTGCCTAAAAAAAATTAAAGTTTTAAATTTTAGCATTAAAGTTTCACCCCTAAAATATTAAAGTTAAATTTATAAATCAGTAAAATTAAATAAATTCAAATTTTTATATTATAAATGTCTAAAAAGAATAAAATTTTAATTTTAGCATTAAAGTTTCACTCGTAAAACACTAAAGTTACATTCAAAAATGAATTTTATATTATTAAAATAAAATTTTATAACATAAATTTTTATTTTTATTTATAAAATGACCTTAAACATTAAAGTTATAATTGTAAAGAATTAAAGTTACAATTCTAAATTAAAGTTTCATTTATAAAACAATAAAGTTTTCATCTTAAAATTTTTAAATCTCAACCATCAATCTAGAAGATCAATGGCTAGGATTAGGACTTAGTGGACTCACCAATTTAAGTGGACTCATTTGAACTTGCCTATATATATATATATATATATATATATATATATATATATAGAGAGAGAGAGAGAGAGAGAGAGAGAGAGAGAGAGAGAGAGGAGTTCTAATGAGTCCTCCTCTCAAATTGAGTCCATAAGTCCCTCTAAGGGCCTTTGGAAGGACTCAATGAATGGTTGAGATGCATTTGATTAAGAGCTATTAAAAAGAAAAGGAAAAAAATGTGGATGGTTGGATTGAGATGGGTGGTTGAGATTGAAAATTACCAAAAAAAATTACCACTAATCAAATTTCTATACATTAATTAATTTTTCTTTCTCTCTCTAGCCCCTAATTAATCAATTTTGAGTTTAAGATTTCAGAAGTATAAATGTAATGTTGTATGAGTTTTACAAGTGTAAATGTGATGTTTTACGAGTGTATGAGTTTTACAAGTGTAAACGTGATGTTTTACGAGTGTAAATGTAATATTTTAAGAGTGTACATTTGATTATTTGTGACGGAAATTTTGAATTGATATAATTTTAACATTTTACAAGTGTAAATGTGAAGTTTTAGGAGTGTAAATGTAACATTTTTAAGAGTGTAAATTTGATTTTTTGTGACGGAAATTTTGAATTTATATAATTTTAACATTTTACAAGTGTAAATGTGAAGTTTTACGAGTGTAAATGTAACATTTTTAAGAGTGTAAATTTGATTTTTTGTGACGGAAATTTTGAATTTATATAATTTTAACATTTTACAAGTGTAAATGTGATGTTTAACGAGTGTAAATGTAACATTTTTAAGAGTGTAAATTTGATTTTTTGTGACGGAAATTTTGAATTTATATAATTTTAACATTTTACAAGTGTAAATGTGATGTTTTACGAGTGTAATGTAACATTTTTAAGAGTGTAAATTTGATTTTTTGTGACGGAAATTTTGAATTTATATAATTTTAACATTTTACAAGTGTAAATGTGATGTTTTACGAGTGTAAATGTAACATTTTAAGAGTGTAAATTTGATTTTTTGTGACGAAAATTTTGAATTTACATAATTTTAACATTTTACAAGTGTAAATGTGATGTTTTACGAGTAAAACTTTATTCCTTTACGAGTGTAACTTTAGTCTTTTATAAGTGTAACTTTGTCCTTTACGAGTAAAACTTTAGTCCGACTACCAAAAAACGCCACTATCGTCGTCCTTCCCCACCAACTCATATCCACAAAAAATATGAGTGCAAATTTATATAATTTTAACGAGTGTAAATGTAAAGAAATACGAGTGTAAATGTAAAGAAATAAGAGTGTAAATTTAAAGAAATAAGAGTGTAAATGTGAGGAAATGCAAGTGTAAATTTAAAGAATTATGAGTGTAAATATCCACAAAAATTTTATTTTTTAGTCAATTCATATCAACCACCATGTAGTACAACTTTGGTAAAAAATACAAGTGTAAATGTAAAGATATCCACAGCAAGTCAACGTATTAGACAGCCTAACCGACGCAGCATGTCGGCCTGTCACTTGGGTCTCGGCTAAGCAACTAGCTAGCCGGGAGACATTACCGCGTACTCACATCCAAGTCCCCTCGGCATGGAGTCAACCAGGCCAGCCGGCCTGCCATGGGTCCCTCGGCCGAGGGTAGAACAGTCTTTCCACCTGCTCTGCCACTTGGCCACTACGTGACAAAAGGTGAAAGTCTATAAATACTCCACTTCTCTCATTGAGAAAAGGATCCGAAAATAATCAATTAAACACACTAATCTGGTATAAACTCCCTTATCTCTCTACAATATACTTTGTGCCAAGTAACACACAACTTAATCCCTTTTAAGTTTACTAACTTGAGCGTCGGAGTGAGTTCGCTCGGTACCAAGCCGAGCCCTCAGTTTGTTCATTGTTTCAGGAGAGGCCGAAAGGAAGAGTCAAGCAAAGTCATCATTCTACAAGCTTACGTGGTAACAAATCCTGCTCCGGAATTGCACCCGGAACATATATAAATTCAAAATTTTCGTCACAAAAAAATCAAATTTACACTCTAAAAATGTTACATTTACACTCGTAAAACATCACATTTACACTTGTAAAATGTTAAAATTATATAAATTCAAAATTTCCGTCACAAAAAATCAAATTTACACTCTTAAAATGTCACATTTACACTCGTAAAACATCACATTTACACTTGTAAAATGTTAAAATTATATAAATTCAAAATTTCCGTCACAAAAAATCAAATTTACACTCTTAAAATGTTACATTTACACTTGTAAAACATCACATTTACACTTGTAAAATGTTAAAATTATATAAATTCAAAATTTCCGTCACAAAAAATCAAATATACACTCTTAAAATGTTACATTTACACTCGTAAAACATCAAATTTACACTTGTAAAATATTAAAATTATATAAATTCAAAATTTCCGTCACACACTCTAAAAATGTTACATTTACACTCATAAAACATCACATTTACACTTATAAAATGTTAAAATTATATAAATTCAAAATTTCCGTCACAAAAAATCAAATTTACACTCTTAAAATATTACATTTACACTCGTAAAACATCACATTTACACTTGTAAAATGTTAAAATTATATAAATTCAAAATTTCCGTCACAAAAAATCAAATATACACTCTTAAAATGTTACATTTACACTCGTAAACATCAAATTTACACTTGTAAAATGTTAAAATTATATAAATTCAAAATTTCCGTCACAAAAAAATCAAATTTACACTATAAAAATGTTACATTTACACTCGTAAAACATCACATTTACACTTGTAAAATGTTAAAATTATATAAATTCAAAATTTCCGTCACAAAAAATCAAATTTACACTCTTAAAATGTTACATTTACACTCGTAAAACATCACATTTACACTTGTAAAATGTTAAAATTATATAAATTCAAAATTTCCGTCACAAAAAATCAAATTTACACTCTTAAAATGTTACATTTACACTCGTAAAATGTCAGATTTACACTTGTAAAACTGATACAATATTACATTTACACTTCTGAAATCTGAAACTCAAAACTGATTAATTAGGGGCTAGAGAGAGAAAGAAAAATTTATTAGTGTATAGAAATTTGATTAGTGGTAATTTTTTTTTGTTATTTTCAATCTTAACCACACATCTCAATCCAACCATCCACATTTTTTTACTTTTCTTTTTAATTGCCCTTAATCAAATTCATCTCAACCATCCATTGAGTCCATCCAATGACCCTTATATATATATATATATATATATATATATATATATATATATATATATATATAGGAATGAGATCATGTGAGTATACCTCATATATTTGAGGATTGAGGATTAGTGTAGGCCGTCCGATCAGAGAGATCCAATGGCTAGAGACTCACGCGTGTTTTTAAGGGCAATATAGTAATTCTGTTTAATTATATAATCCTCGACATAAGCTTTCTCCTTCATATTTCACTCATCCATTTCTCTCTCTAACTTCTCTCCTACCAAAACTCTCTGATTTCTCTAAATCACTCATGCGTGACATGATCGATGTTCGTCTCCTCGCTCTCTTCTTCGTCACATTCCATTTTCCATCAACAAAATTTATTATTGTCTTGCACTTACAATTTCAGGTTTGTTTCAATTTATTCCTCTTTTGATTTTGTTAACAATTAATTTTTTAGGATGATAATGTTTTCTCGTACGTATTCTTGATGGAGTTTTGTTGTCATTCTCAATTTTATAGCTACTCATCATGATATTCATGCTTTAACTGTTGTCTACCTTAAATCTAGGTTTAATTAGGTTCTCATATGATTTATTGGTATATCGCTTATAAATCTAGGTTTAATTCTAATATGTTACGAATTTGTTATAACTTTACTATTTTTGCCACGATTTATGTTCAATTGCACCTATTTCTATGATTTTTTTCGTTTTCGATTAGAATGTTTCATATTGTCCGGTTGTTATTTGATTGCAGTTTTTCTTCAATTAGTTCTTATCTCTAATTTCCCTAAATTATGTGCGCACTACTTGAAATTTTTTGTCTTCTTGTTCTCCTCTTCATCTTCTCCAACTTTCAATCAACAACTTCATTATTTCCTTATTTCTATCTCACGTTTTCAATCCGTCTTTGAATGCTTTCTGAGCACTCAATCTGGAATTAGATTGTGATGATTGCGAGAGCTCATGTACTAGAATCGATTGGTGTGAATATAAGTATGAGAAAAAGAAGTTAGTTATTCTTTGGCGAAAATGGTTTTTGGTGTGATATTGTATAGTATAACCCGTGATATTGTTTAGTATAACTTTTTGTGATATTGTTTAATTTGGTTTGTGACGAGGATTAAATGAATTTTTACTAGTTTTATTTTGTGTCAAATATTGAACTAGATGGCGGTGTTATAGCTAGACATAATGTTATTGGAGTGTGTATTTATTGTCCGGCCTCTTTGAATTTATTGGCTACTCTCAATGAGTTTATTAGCTACTCTCAATGAGTTTGTTATTAGTATTGTTGATTTGAATCCTGATACTCCAAAAGAAGTTTGGCCGAAATTGAACGAGTCACTCGATCCAAATAAGGCCAACTATTGATATTCATTTTGTCCAATTATCATATATCTACCAGAGACTTCCTACTAAAGAAACTCTTCCTAAGGATCTATATCCTGTGTTTTTCTTGTTTGTTGCTACACCTAGTGTCGCGTCTATGGCTTGGGCTAATATCCAAGGTTTTTTTGATTATGGAGCTTGAATTGCTTACTTCATTGCTCTCTTCCTCTACTTCTCACTAGTAAGCACTTCTCTTCTTCTTCTTCTTCTTCTTCTTCTTCTTCTTCTTCTTCTTCTTCTATTTATGCGAATCCTTTCTCATATAGTCAATTTCTTTTTATTTGTTTCAGTTAGCTGGTCGAATCACCTTCTTTTGAGGAATCAAGTAATATTATAGTTCTAGCAAAAAAATTCATTTAGCAATTGTCGGTTTGGGTCCTTTCAGTTGTATTATTCACTTATCCTATCTTTTGGGTTTGGTTATGTCCCTTCAATGGTTAAGAGTCGGAAAACTGGGTTTGAGTGGGGTAATTAGTAATTAAGGGTCATGAGTGCTAAGGTTTGTGTTATTTGTCTGGTAGATAATCTTAATGTTAGTTCACATTGCTGACTTTTCGGTCTTATTTATGTTCCATGATTCAATTTTTTTAGTTTTGCATGTTTTGTTTAACCCGGCAAGTACACATTTAATATCTTAGGTTAATTTACGTGATGAAATTGCAGATTCTCATTAGCATAGTGGGCATACGCATTCTCTATGACAGGAGCAGCCATGGCGACAATCCGTTGCTCAAATGAAGCGACAAGCAAGGTCACTCAAGCTATGACAATCATTATATCTGCTATATCTACACTCAATGTAGCTTCACTTCTTGTAAAATCTTTGCTTCAGGCATTTTTATCCCGAAACCTGTTTCTTAACGACGTTTCAATAGCCATCGTGACGGACTTCCTCAACCACACAAAAGGTGGTTTTATCTGAGAAATATCAGCTCAAATGCTAAAGACATCAAATATTACTTGAAGTTTGAAAGCAGTGAAAGCAAGGACGACTTGGAAGCGTCAACTTAGCCGCCTTTTTAAGTACTGTTGCTAGTTATATTTGTGGAAAACAAAGTTTAAATGCTTCACATACAGAGAGCAGTTGAAGTCCTCATTGTCGTAAAGACATCGAGATCAAGGTCAATAGTTGGCATATGTTACATGTATAAGTTGTTATGAAGAAATTTGAAATATTTGTTTTTTTTTTGGAGTTTGCGAATAGTGTATTGATTCCATTTTTTAATATTATTAAATAAACAATATATGTTTCCTAAAGTGTTTTATTTTTCGGTAGATAATATCACACGATTGTTTTAACAATTTCACAAGTTGTAGTAAACAATATCACACTTAATTACTAACAATATCACCTTTCATGACACAATATCAAATACATGAGTTTGAAAACAATATGACACTATTGGTTTAACAATATCACAAGATGTGATAAACAATATCACTGCACACTTTATAAGAAACAATATCAAATGATTTGGTAAACAATATCACACTACCGGCTTAATAATATCACAACACGTGGTAAACAATATCATACTTTATAAGAAACAATATCACCCTTATTGTGGTAATAATATCAAATAATTTGGTAAACAATATCAACTTATTGTGTTAATAATATCACACTCTCCTATTAACAATATCATAGATTTATATATTTATTTGCCATTTTCCAAACAGTTATAAGAAATAATATAACGACACAACAATATCACACTAACAAACTTCACAGACAATAATATCACACTTGGCGAAACAATATCACATTCACAAGGAATCTTGAAACCCTCCAACTTTTTGCTATTAAGAAACAATATCACGGCATATAAGATAAAATATCATTGTTGATTCTAAACAATATCACAAAATACCAGCAACAATATTAGTTTATGACAACTACATTAGATTACTATCCTTACAAAATTACACCAATCAATGTATATTCAAATAAACTTTTCTGCCAACACAATCTTAGAATACAGTTTAGTTCCTTGCTCTTCATCTACCTTTACCAATTCTTCAACCCCTATCTCTCGCAACACTCTTTTATCGTCTTTTAAATGTCTTTGCCTCTTGTCGATCATCAATATCATCTTCTCCACAATCAGCTCTTGGAGAGTTACGACGTGTGGGTATTTCAATGTTAATCTTAGGTATCTCATTAGCATCATACTTCCTCTTTATCGGAAAATCCACTTTTTTTACCTCCTCCTGAACAATATCCTCCTTCCTCTTTGTCAGAACTTCTTCTTTATTTTCCTTGTTTTTCCAATTTCTCTTCATGGTGGTCCAAAATTCCTTCTTGTTTGTTGTGAAATCTTTAACATTTTCGATCAAAGGAGTAACCCACATTCAAGGGATCAGGTGCATGAATGGGTTTATTGGTACCTACAAACATCGAAATTATACATTACATCTGACAAAAGCAATATAATTAAGAAGAGAAATCATTACAATTCAGTCACGTAGTTACTCCTACATATACAAATTGAAGTATTGAACATAAGAAACACAAATAGTCCTTCTTGTACTCTAGAAATGACCTTCTTTTATTTTGTTGACTAATTCATTGAAATTGCTCCATTACTTAATTTGACAACTTTTGGATATATATAAATGTATCTTATACCCTTAGTCCCTTACAGTTTGAGTTCAAGTAACACATGAGTGTGACATACTTAACCATTAATTTGATTCAATCTATTTTTCAATAAAAATATGCTCTACCAAAAACCAAAATGTGAAAGTATTAAAATAACATGAGAAGAATTACCTCACTTCTACTGAAATGTTCATGGAGTGCAAATGATATTCATACCAAAGAGAAGTGGTACATTACTTGCAGCAAGCTAATGAATCACATTTCAAAACAAGAGGAAGCCTATAAACATGGAAATCAAATCGTACCTGATGAAACCCATGCTCATAAGTTAATTCAATCCCAAGTTCAGCTAAACAAGCGTAAACCCTTCCACCACCGCCATAAAGATGGGGATAATGTTCCAGCAGAACCAAAGACCCTAGCAAGCACCTTTTCAAGAGGCGCACTTACAAAGAAACCCAGCTCCCAAAATACCATCTCAAAAGAGTTTACAACATTCTCGCTCAATATTGAACCCTAAATTTTACAATTTTAGTTAATTTGCGACTTTAAAACACATACTCCAAACATTACTAGTAAAAATGCCTCACACAAATCACATATTGATTGCATTCTATAGAATAAACAAAGATAAACACGAACGAACAAATAATTAATCCGAATTGAACTTCAATGTGCAGATACTAAGAAGTAAATTGCCTGAATTCAACCGCATCAAAGATTCAATTTGTTCCGAAAAAACGCAATATACTCTAAAATCAAAAGGTGTCGATGAACTAAAGTTTAATAATAACAATATGTAAAATTAAATTACTTGAATTCAACACCGCCAATGGAAAAGCTCACTAAGATCATCTTTATCAACGATATCAAATTTGTTCCTAAAAAACTTGCGAATGACAACGTCGACGGCATCGGCGGGCTGATTAGCGACGTCGGCGAATCGAAAAAGATCATCATCGTTAATTTTAGATCATCATCGAACAAGATCATCACCTCAATTATGATCAAAACGCAATTACATCGAAGAATGATCGGTATTGCTTCGTAATTTTGAGTGATTCACCAATCTAATCCCTTGTTTCCTTCGTTTTTGATTCAGTTTAGAGAGAGAAAGTGTAGAGTAAAAAATAAAATGTTATGCGTTATGATTTTTGATCGGAGGCTGAGGTTTTTTTTTTTTTTTTTTTTTACATTCTTAGCGAGTGATATTGTTTAGAAGAACGAGTGATATTTCATTCGTTACTCAATCCTCAAATATTTAGGAGTTCTCACCGGATCCCGACTCTATATATATATATATACAAATTAGAACTAAAGTAACGCGAATCATTTAAAGTTATTTTTTTCTATCTTTTATAAACTTAAATTTTTTGTTGTAACCAACTTTTCCACGGCCTAATAGCTTGCTAAATCAACATTATTATGTTAAGCTTATTTAACTACTTAACACCCTTGGTTTTTTTTATACATAAGAGGGGCGAACTCATAAATTTAATTAGCTATTAGAGGGGACTAGCTACCCCCAAAATACCTTTGCGTAAGATGGACCGAAGTTCCATCGGTGATCATCTAGCCTGACACGACCTATGGAACCATTCACTCCACAATTAGCTAGCCATTTGGGTGTAATAAGTACGAAGTATGACTTTTGGTGCAACGAACCTCATACATATTTCATGTATCTCTGATTAATTATTATCAAATTATCAAAACTTAACGCCTTCGTAACAATCGTTACGTTATGGGTATCATGTAAACGAATATGAAAGATATTATAGGCGAATTCTTAAAAAAAAAAAAGTGATGCTTTAAAAAATATGACAAAACAGAAAATTATCGAGAAATTTCCGATTTTCTTATTTCTAAAACGAAAAAAAAAAAATATATATATCTTTTTCTTAAGAGTTAAGATAACAGGTAAATTTCGGTTTATCACGAGCCTTGGCGGTCAACAACCGACTCTAGTTTTCGCCTTCTTCTGCATTTCTGTTTTTCCAGATTAATTCCAGAAAAATAAATCACTCATTTCTTCGCGATTTTCCCCTAATTCTTCGATCATCTTCACTTTAATCGTCCGTTGATCTTGCTCAATTGCCGCTACTACTCCCATGTCGGTTCGTTTCAATCACTCTTTATTCTTCAATTTCCCTTTTTCTTATTCATTTTTAAGTATTTTTGTAATTCGTGTTTCTCTAATATGATTGATTCTAGGGTTTATTTATGTTCAACGATTCTTTTATTTACTAAAGGAATATCCAAGATATTGGCATGATTGTATATTTCGATTGTTAATTTTATGTATACAAACTGATCACGGACCGGAATTCGGGTTATTCGCTAAAGACTATAATCAAGCAGTTTATGAATTAATGTCGTCGCGTTGGACTTGATTTTACTAATTATGATGAAAACGATGGAGTTGTATGATGTAGTTTAGATTATAGTAGTATTAGTTGGAGTCCTTTGCAGATCAATCGGTTTTGCCTAATCAGTTAGTCTTGAGTCTTGTGTAAGATGGGTTTACACAAAGATAATGTAAAACGGATCTAAAGATAACATTATCAGTGGGTAAAAAAGTACTCCCTCTGTCCCGGTCATTTGTTGTCCTTTTTCAATTTTGGGGTGTCTCAATCATTTGTTGTCCTTTCTATTTTAAGAATGAATTTGATGAGTAATTTGATCATTCACACTCAATTTATTCCACTTGTCATTTAGTAATTGGCCCCTCCCTTTCCTGGTCTTTGTGCCAAAACCAAAGGACAACAAATGACCAAGGACAGAGAGGAGTAGTTAATATAAGAAACCGTTTCGCGTATAATCTGCCTTACCCAAGTATAGATTTATCTTTTCTGCCATACCTCGTGCGATTTGTGATGCTTTGGCTGAATACTTGTTGGAACTTGAAACCTTTGTTGTTGTCTTCACCCTGCATGTTTTGTGTCTTGATTTAGAATGATTTGGTGGGTGCTTGTCGATCTCAAACCACGCCCTTTGTGTATGTCTAGTATTGAATTATTTGACGGATATGGAGTATTGCACGTGTTGTTGCCTCTTTCCCTCCACTCTTTTGAGGCTGCAAATTCTGAAAATTCAAACCGCTCCTGGTCAAACAACTCTGACTTGTTTGTCTAAGCCAACTATATTCCATATATAACTATCCAATTACATTCAATGTCTTCTCTAGCCAACTACCATTTCCACGAGGGTTTATGTTGGTGATATGGCTATTATTTTTCGAGTATAAAACTTAAGACTGTTATGGTAATTACTCGCCCACAGTCCTTCATTCCGAATTAGTAAATTAAGAATGTTAAAGCTTTTTTATTTTCTTTTTTCTTTTTCGTAGTGTCTGACTCTATATTAACAGGAAAAATTGTCCTCATTTATCCCTGTTGTAGAGTGTCTTTCATCTAATTAACCCAACATGTCATCTACCCATATAGATCACATTTTTGTTTTATTTTTTCTATTTTAGCACCTTATTCACCAATGAAAGTATAAACCTTAGATTATTGAACTAATAAGAAAAACTAGATATTCTTTTTAAGGTATGAAAATCACGTTGATGAAGTAGAAAAATGATGATCCAATCCAACATATGAGGCTGATTTAGGTGATGATGAGGATGAAATGGTGCAACCATAGAATAAATAATGCAAATTTTGGGTTATTATTGAACGATGGTGACTTGAGATTATAAATGGTAGATAATTCAAAGTTGATTATTAAGGGCAAGTTCTCCTTCTTTATATGAACACGATGTTTTATGGCAAGTCCTTTTCGTTTTGCAGATAAGAAGTGTCAAAGTTTGTAATCTCTCCCTTGGAGCATCTGAGCAGGACATTAAGGAGTTTTTCTCCTTTTCCGGTGACATTGAACATGTTGAAATTCAAAGGTTGGTTTATTTGGTTTCTCTTCCTTTATTTATGTATCTCAATTCTAGGCCGATTTGTTTTCTTACTGGGTGGAGACTGCAGGTACTTCAAATGAGAAACTAATTGAATTTCATTTTTATTGTCGTTTATTTTGATATGTTGCTCTAGAGGCTGTAAATTGAATTTCGTTGAAATAGTTCATGTACTCGTTTGCTTTTTGCATGATTTTTTGACCTCCATATGTGATAAAACTAGTCATTTACAGTGGGAATGAGTCATCTATATCTAAGTCTCCAGTTATTCTAATTTCAAGTCTGCGGATGTTTTTTTTCCCCAGTGGGAATGAGAGATCTCAAACTGCTTATGTCACCTTTAAGGAGGCTCAAGGTGCAGAAACTGCCGCTCTTCTATCAGTAAGTTAAATTTTAAATACCCTTGCATTTTTTTGAGGACTTTTTTTTTGTCTTGGTGGGTAACTAACTAACTACCTTTGGTTTCAATTATATTTTTTTGAAGAATACAGCACTAAAGTATCAGTGAAATATGACATAAATGAGTTTGACTATCATGTAACTCCCAGTGTAGCAAAACAGAGAATTCAATCAATTCTTGTTTGAATATGGTGTAGCAAGTGCTACACTATTTACTATTGTGAGTCCGCCCATGAAAGTAACGTCACTCTCGGGTTAGGCACACAATTCCAGTTTAGAATTCTTAGTTCAAGTTCTACAGGTTAATAACACAGCCTTTGTTGAATTTGGAAGATGCGTTTTTGTGTAGTCTCTCGTCTGCATGTATTAGACGGTTTGGTCTCTCTTCCCCTCGTTTTCTGTCAACTAGTGGCATAAATTCTTGCAGTTCACTGTACAGTGCTACGTGCTAGCTATAGTCTGTCAAGACTCCTGAGAGAGGCATATAAGTATTGTTTGTCCAGCTCTCACTCTTAATTGGGTAAGAGATCAAATAAATAATGTATTGCTAAATTTTCCGGAATTGGTGGTGAATAGTGATGCATTATGAGGCCTTGTCTGGTTTCCTTTACTTTTGAGAAGGGGTGATGGTTAGATGGTCAATTGAATTCGTAGATCTGATATTTGCTTTTTGATTAAATCTAGGGCGCAACAATAGTTGATCAGGCAGTGACAATAGCTCTTGCACCGGACTACAATCCACCTGCCACCACATCAGCATCACCTATGGTATGGTCTTCACTCTTAAGCATTACTATGTGTTTGTCTTGCATTCAGGGCTGGCCCTGGGCCCGTGCAAGTGTTGCACAATTGATGAGAGTGGTAATATAACCCATACACTTTGTTGGCGTTTCAGAGGTCTCATGCTCGATACTCTTTAGCAGCATGTTTTATTTTCCCCTCTCTTATCGTTGTAGGAGTAAAATCTTTAGCAAAATAAACTTGTTTTAGTTGTTTAGATTTGAAGTCTTGAAGTTTTGAACCCATGACCGTTGACTTATGTAAGAAGACATAAACCATCACTATATACATTACAACTTGTGCTTTTGGATGGATACTTGTTTATTTTTATATTTGTAAAATACAATCATTATAGAGAAGTTTTTCAAATAATTATAAAGCGTTATCATCGAAATATTATGAAATATACTTGCAAAAAAATTTGATTTTTTTTATAGTAATGTAAACATATATTGCCTTTAGGGGCCTCCTATTGAGATTTCGCACAGGGTCCCCGAAACGTCAGGGACGGCCCTGCTTGCATTATATGGGTACTTGAGAAAGATTTGTCTTCCTTCAGGCCACTGAGAGCAACTTAGGCACAGATGGTTCCCCAGTGCAGAAGGCAGAGGATGTTGTTACTAGCATGTTAGCCAAGGGCTTTGTTTTGGGAAAGGATGCTCTTAACAAAGCAAAGACATTTGACGAAACGCATCAATTTACATCCACTGCTGCTGCTACAGTTGCTTCTATTGACCAAAAGATAGGGTTGAGTGACAAGATAACCTTGGTGAATGAAAAGATGAGGGAAGTGGATCAGAAATTCCAGGTATCGGAAAAGACAAAGTCGGCATTTACAGCAGCTGAGCAAACTGTGAGTACTGCAGGATCTGCCATCATGAAAAATCGGTACATCTTGACTGGGACATCGTGGGTGACCGGTGCTTTTAACAGGGTTGCCAAGGCTGCTGAGGATGTGGGCCAGAAAACGAGAGAAAAAGTGGCGGAGGAAGAAAGAGGAAGAAATGTGGCCGAGGGTTACTCTGAGATCCCTGATTCTACTTCCTGAACACCCTGCTCTTTGTTTAATACTGTAATATGATTGTCAATTTGGTTAACTGTGACGTTTCTTGGTTGGGGCTAGCAAGTTACATTTACGGTGTTGGGAAGGTTTGTGTGCTCGGTTGTTGGTGACGTTTTATCAATGTCTTCTAAGCTAGTGAATATTTGCATGTACCTATGGCAGTGTTTTTTTTTTTTCGTTTTCTCTCTTCCTGTTGAAAGTGTTGGGTACCAAAGAACAAGAACAAGTATACAAAGCGTCTTACTTGTGACAGGCTAATCCCGTCACAAGCTGAAGACCTCTCACAAAAAAGGGAGAGGGGACAAGGTGGGGGCATCCCCCATGTGCTTCCCCACTCACGTCTCATGGATATTTTGTAAGAAAATGGTATCCGTCACAAGCTTTTGATGGATATTGCCGTCTTCAATGAGATTTTGTGATACAACAGTCTCTAGTTCATCTTCTAATTTTTTTTTTATTTTGCTCTCTTACCGGTAACGATGACCCATACAAAGTAGTCGTGGCATCGTGTGAATTTCTAAAAACATGCATAGGCTCATCCTCCCTCTTTTAGATTATCCGGTAAATAAATTGGGTAAATAAGATTCTACCTCCAGCTGTATAATAGCATTGTACCGCCAACTAAACTCTCTTCTTTTAAATCGAAATTTCTTAAACTACATTGAAATAAATTGAACTCCCTAAGTCATGTTTTCCCTATCTTAACTTTAACTCACTTAATTTCAGTTTATGCAGCTCCATTCAATTCAGTTTATCCATTTAGCTCAATTTAATTCAGTTTAGATCTATTCACTTCAATTCTGCTCCTATTAATCGGAAAGAACATGGGTAAATTTTGATAATTTTGACTTTAAATATCTCAAAAATCATAATAAATTGTCATATGATACTAATATATCATATTTACCATTTAACTTTAACAAAATTATTTTTTCAACGAAAAAATTTTTAATGTAAATACACTAAAAACGTCGTCGAAATATCACACTGACCGCCACAGTGGCACCGTCAAACGAAAAAAAAAAAAAAAAAATGAAAAGCGAGAAAAGTAGTTAGTCGAAAAAGATGGTTGAAAGTTGAAGGAGTCTTCAAAATAAAGTCATCGTCGTCGTCTTCTTCTTCACCCCTATATTCAACTTCATATTTTCCTGCATTTCTCTCTCCTTTGGATTCGCACATCTACTATTCCTCTACCTTCAATTACACGGTATCTTCATCTTTCTGCCTTGTTTCTCCTTTGCGATCTACTCACTTCACTTCTAAACTCCATTGTTTTCTTTTTTGTATCAATTAATTTAACTTTCTTTTTTATGTTATCGATCAATTTATTATTTGATTATTTTTAGTTTGTTACTAGTATTAAAGTTGAATTAATTGAACTTGATTTCTGCCATTTTATACCTAATTTTATAATTCTGTTCTTTATTTGTCGCTTTTCAGTATAATGAGCAATCAATTTCGATTACTTGATTGTCTACCGCGTTAGGGTCGGATATTTATTTTTTGGTTGATTTTTTTTTTTTGGCTGAAATCTGACCTGCTATGAGTAAATAAAGAGTTAAGAAAATGATACGGAACTATTATTGGAATATTGAGTGGGTTATAGTTTTCTTGATTCTCTTGAGGAGGTCTTATCGCCTTAATCTCGCTCTATTTGCATGATTTCCCACAAATTTTGTGAGACCCTTTGTGGCTTTATTTATGTGACCTACCTCAACCCTAGGACCCAAGGAGAAGTATGTATCATATTTATAAATGTAAATATAGTTGGGGGAAAAAGAAAATAATTACATTATTTTTTAACGATTTGTTGATGCTAAGAGCTACAACAATTTTGTAAATTATTAACGATTTGTTGATGCCAAAAATCGTGGAGATGAGATAGATAAAACTATATAAGCACTTTATATTGTACTCTCTCTATTGATTTCATTTCCATATGTTTAATTAAAATAATTCTCACATTTTAGTCAACAAACTTATGAAAATGAGATGAATGGAGGGAGTACTAGCATACAATCATGCTCATACAAGTTAAATGTTAGTCATCTGCCATAACAGTAGGTCAGTAGTCACTCAGAGATTCATGTGGGAATAACAAGAGTCGGAGTATGAAGAATTGAAGACTATAGATGCACTTGGAGGGTACTGTAAAATTATTTTGTAGTTTCCTATAGATGCCAAGAATTCCGACAATATCTAGATTACAGAAATATAAAGTTTGGGTGTTTACACGCTGCTTTGAAAATTTTCCGACACTTGAACTGATTTCTGTTTTTTTTTTTTATGCTGAAGATGAGTGATAACTTGATGGAGAAAGTGATCTCTTTGGGCGAGCGCCTAAAGATCAGTGGGTCTGAATACGGGCAGAAAGTAACAGCTGGTGTGAGCTCTATGAGTTTCAAAATGAAGGAGTTTTTCCAGGGGCCTAATCAAGCTGATAAGATTGTCGAGGAGGCGACTGCTGAGACACTTGACGAGCCAGATTGGGCGACCAATCTCGAAATATGTGATTTGGTTAATCAAGAGAAAATTAACAGTATTGAGCTGATCCGAGGCATAAAGAAGCGTATCATGTTGAAGAACCCTAGGATTCAGTATCTATCCTTGATGTTGCTTGAAACTATTGTTAAGAACTGTGAGAAGGCCTTCTCTGAGGTGGCATCTGAGAGGGTTCTTGATGAGATGGTCAAGCTGGTGGATGACCCTCAAACTGTTGTTAACAATAGGAATAAGGCTCTTATGCTGATTGAATCATGGGGAGAGTCCTCAAATGAGCTCAGATATTTACCTGTTTTTGAAGAAACATACAAGGTATGTTGCTATATCTTACAGACACTTGTCTTAATGCTCCATTTTTCAGCTTCATTGATTTGTTTTTTTTTTTGTTTACCTTCTGATTGCAGTTTCTCATATTCTTTTGTTTTTTCCTTGGATAGAAGCTGTTTGTCAAATTTAAACTTGGTGAAAACAGTGTTCTTATGGTCCGATCTTCAATTGGTGACAATTTGTTTTAAAACACTCAAACTCTTTTGATAGAGCTTCATTGTCGTTTGAATGAATAGTTTTAACATTCATGACAAACTATGCAATCCGTAAAAATCTTCAGTGTCGTTGGATTATATTCCTCCTTGACCTGTTTCATCACTTGTTGTAGCCTTGTAATATTGTACTCTATTTTTTTGGCCTCGCATTCCCTACCGGCATAGTGTGAGTGGTTGTGGTACATCTATCCTGTTTTGCCTGACTAACGAGTTAAGAAGAAACAGCTGTTATATTAGCAATTGTGCATTCAATACGTAACTCGGCTTCACATAGATAATTCAGATTCCGCATTTCCGCTTAATCAGATTGAACTGAGGCATTGCGTGCATTAAGTATGAATTCTGACTTGTAATTTCAACACATCATGCTAGCATAGAGCATAGTTTTGGAACTACTTTTTTTGTGACCCTATTCTGTTATGTAATCCTGACGTGTAAGTTTATCCCATCATGCGAGCGTTAATCGTGACTTGTAGGTTACCTCATGCAAACACCCTCTTGGAGCTGCTTCTATCTGAAAAAATAGAGCTCTTGTCAACTTTTGAGAAGTGTGAGCTCAACTTGTCATTGAATTTCATATGGAGTCATTCTTTTATCTTTTGGATGGGGGTTTAAACTTGGGTAACAATGTTCCATGCTGATAAAAACTAAGAAATTTTATTGGGAATGGCGTTAGAGCATCTTTCATTTCTAGCCCCTTCCTCCTCGGCACCTAATATAAGCTCCACCTAGTCAACTCCCACTTTCCAACCCATCTCCTCATCCGCCTTCTTCCCAACCTAATCCGCGCCACAACCATCCTCACACCAGCTGAGCAAACACCTTTTCAACCCTAGCCCCACAATCGCCGCCAACAGCCAACCTTAACCCTTAAACTACTGTAAGACTTAAATTCTCTACCCCATCTTAACTTCCCCCTAAACCACTCTCCCAGCATCTTCCACCACTCCCTCCATCATCTTCACTCTCCTTCTCACGCAACTACTCAATCCTCTTCTCCCTCCTTTCATCAAATTGGTGGAGTATAGAAGGAGAGAGAAAAGAGAAAAAAGACGAAGGGTCTGGAGTGTGATTAGAGAAGAGGGGAAGTAAAGGGAAAGTACAAATAAATGATTTTGAGTTCAAAATGCTGCACAAATTTAGTTTAATTTACGTAAATAGTACTCCATATATATTATTTTTTTTAAACGGAACTTTAACTTCGTTTGTCAAGGATCCAAAATTAGAATAAATCACTAAAACTTATGATTATTTTATGATCACTAAAACTTCGGATGATCAGTGAAACCTCGGATTATTCCCATTAAATTTTCCAACAATTATGAATAACTATTTTGGAAGTGGAGCCTTGGCGCACCGGTTAAGGTGTTGCTTTGTGACCGTGAGGTCACGGGTTCAAGTCCTTGGAGCGGCCTCTTTCCAAAATGGCTAGGGAAGGCTTGCTCCAATTACACTCTTGTGGTGGGACCCTTCCCCGGACCCTCATCCACCGGGGACGCCATCGTGCACCGGGCTGCCCCTTTTTATTTATGAATAACTATTTTACCTCCTTTCATAAATCCTGACGCTTTTGCTTTGCTTTTATAGAGCTTGAGATCAAGAGGAATCCGGTTCCCAGGGCGCGATGATGAGAGTTTGGCACCGATTTTTACACCTCCACGCTCCGTCTCTGAAGCAGAAACAAATGCAACTCTTGCACAGAGAGACGTTCCTGAACAAACGTACTCAGCTGAAGTGATTAAAGTAGCATTTGACGTGGCACGAAATAGTGTTGAACTTCTTTCAACTGTTTTATCATCCTCTCCTCAACAAGATGTCCTGCAGGTATCAGTTTTCCCATCATGTTTTCAAATTACTTTTGCCAACATGTCTTGCTCCTGTTAATTGTCTTTAAGACTACAGAGCTGGTGGGTGGTAATATCTTTTTGGAATACTCAAGTCTCGAGTACGGATCCGTAGCGGACGCAGGATTTTTATGTGAGAGGAGGGGGGACAAATTTAATTCATTTTTTTGTATTGTGGATGTTTTTTTCTTATAATAATGATGTAGAAAGTCAAAAATCAAATAAAAGAACAATAAGTTGTCAAAGTCTTTGTCTTCTTTACAAAATAATATGGTACGTTTTCTTTTTCAAGTACTCTAAATTTTAAGTAACTATGCTTTGTAGTATTGACCAATATCTTTTTCAAAATATAAAAAGTTTGAGTACATATTTCAATATTAAACAATAGTGGTTCCAATGGTAGAGATAGTAGCATATTATCTTGAGGTCAAGGGTTCGAATCGTACTTCATATTGATTTTTGGCTATATAGTTTAGGAAACTATATACATGTAAGAATGTGGGCTTTGGCCCAAAATCACAATAAAAACTTACTTAAAATTGAGCGCTGCCAAGAATCAAACTTGGCACAGGTTGCTCACATTTCACAGCCTCCACCAACTATGCTACTACAGCAATGTGCACAAAATGATACGTAATACATATGCATTTCTAAAATCTTAGAGAGGAGAGGAATGTCTGTTATGGAGATTTGGTGAAGTGGGTGACTTTTTTATTTGTTAATTTAAGTTTTGTGGAGTATTGTTCATACTACTTTGTTAATTATATACGACATTTTCGATTGTCAAGGTGCCAGTTAGACTTTCAACTTTTAAAAAAATATTTCCAAGGAAATTCATGGAACTTGTGTCTATGCACTCTATGGTATTAAATTTGGGTTTGAGTCTTTGTCTCATAATTGGTCATAGGAGACTGATGATCTCATCTCGGCTGCCTCGCAATAAATGTAGCCGATACCGTTTCAAAACGTGGATGTGGAAACATTCAAAACTTTGATATCTCTGTCAAGATGAAGCTTCATTCTGGATCCAGATTCTGAACTATAATTTGTTAAGCCTGTTAAGATTTTTTGTGTTGGTAGTCTAGGTACACTTCCTTTTTGTGTTTTGCTAATGCCCTGGTGACATCTTGTCTATTCTTTTTTACCTCGCGTTTGATTGGGGATGTCAAGTTGGTGCTTAAGATACTATTTCTCTGCTTGTATTACAAGCTAAAACGACGTGATTTGCAATTCCTATTCGTACCGGAATATTTATTTTCCCCATTTTGTCAATTCTCAAACTGTGTTCCCCATCACTCCTTGGCTGACAAGCTCTTTTGAAATGTACCGTATTGACCGTGTTGTTTCTTCCTTATACCAGGATGACTTGACTACAACGCTGGTGCAACAGTGTCGCGAGTCCCAGACTACCATTATGAGAATCATTGAGACAGCTGGTGATAATGAGGCTCTTCTATTCGAGGCCTTGAGTGTAAATGATGAGATTCAGAAAGCACTGTCCAAATATGAAGACATGGAAAAACCCTCGTCAATGGTGGCATCAGCTCTGGAGCCAGCCATGATCCCTGTGGCGGTTGAACCCGAGGAGTCACCACGTGCTGGAACAGAAGATGCCCTTGTAAGGAAATCAGGAGGCGGAGGACGGGGCACATCTCAAGGAGGGCAGCATGATGATATGATGGATGACCTTGATGAAATGATCTTTGGCAACAAATCAGGAACGACAACTTCCTCAGGTGGTGGGGTTGAGCCAAAGAAACCAGATTTGGCAAAAGATGATCTAATTTCCTTCTGATTTGTTCCATATACATGTATAAATATAGTCTCTCAAATATGGGGTTGTGTTGGTGTGCTGTATTGGGGTTGGATTATGTAGGACTAAATTGCACATCCGTTTGCAAGACCGACTGACTGAGAAGTGGCATGTATAGCAGTGTGCTGGGGTACATGCTATTTGTGCCTCTCTAAATTGGATAATAATTCATGTAATGTTTAGGTCTACATTGAGATGTCTGTTTATGTTGGGTTGATAATCATTTGCCTTGGTCTTGAAACAAGTGATCTGCAGAAGAAAAGGGGGGACCCCAAAAAAAAAAAAAAATGCAATTGAAAAGATGAACGAACACATTGGAGGAGAAAATGCCAAGTAAAACACGGTTATTTAGTAGAATTACTTATGAAACGAAACGGAGATAGACGGTGACATTGATTGCAATAGCACCTAACTCATGAGGTGAGAGTGTGAGATCGTACGAGGCTGTCCTAGCATCACTCCTAATGGTGAAGAGTGCTAAATCTTTTCCTGATGAATTTTAGAATTCGTTGTGAAAGCCGTGCATTGGCGAGTTTTTCATAGTTTGTATGGGTAACTTTGTTAAGGTGCCACTACTAAGCCTGAATATTGACGGTCTAAATTATTATGATTTTGGACGGTCTGTATTTGGCTACATGAATTGAGATTTGGTAGCAATGTCTAATCAAAAATCTTCTAAAGGATTATTTTTAAAAAATTAACAAAAGGTTTGAGTTTGAATGTAATTTTGAATTTTTCCTTTATTTTGGTATAAAATGAGCCACAAGTATAATATGTTATTGTCGGAATTTAAACTACGGTCCTAAATACCACTCCTTATGATTTTACCAGCTATGCTAGTTAATCGTCAAGATTCATATTGGTCATATGATGGATGAGAAAGCTGGTGGAGTGGTGGGAGTTGGGGGTGACTTGAGTAGCCTTACTCCTACTGACACTGTAAATGAACCGATGCAGAAGCAAACAGCTTGAATCAAACATGGCGGGTAAGAAAACCTCCCCGATCCTCATCTTCCTCCTCTCTATCCTCACCCTCTCCTTCATCTCCATCTTCCTCTTCTCCTCCTCAAACCCTAACCCTAACCCTAACCCTAATCTTCCATCTCCATCACTCGACTACTCCTTCGTCTCCTCCCTTGATCACTTCCTCACCCACAACCCTAACCATCCCCAATCCCCACTCGACACTATCCTCTCCACCGACACTTCCGCTTCCGCTTTCGCTATCGAAAAACTCGACAATTCAATATGGAATACCGAACATTCCAGAATTTCCGACCTCAATCAAGCTTATCCTGCAATGGCGATGCCTCTTAGGGTTTACGTTTACCAAATGCCGAATAAATTCACTTACGATCTGCTCACCTTGTTTCTGAATACGTATAAGGATGCATCCACCTCTAATCTCACCTCCAATGGAAGTCCGGTTCACAGACTCATTCTTCAGCATTCTGTTGATTATTGGCTTTGGGCTGATCTCATTGCTCCGCAGTCGAGGAGGCTTTTACGGAATGTTGTTCGTGTCGAAAATCAAGAGGATGCTGATTTGTTTTATATTCCGTTCTTTACTACTATTAGCTTTTTTCTGTTGGAGAAGCAGGAGTGCAAGGCTCTTTACAGGGTGTGAGTGCTTACTTCTTTAGAGTTTCTGTTGTTTTTATTACTCCCTCCATCCCGGTCATTTGCTTAGCTTGAGAGGATGAAACTGTTAGTATTTATTGTTATTGGATGACACGTAGATCATTTGTTTAGCTTGAGAAAATGAAGTGGATCATTTGTTTAGCTTGCAAGGATGATACCATTAGTAATTATCGCTATTGAATGATACGTAGATCAAAGTACAAATGGATAATCAAATTAACCAATTCGGAAAATTTAAAAATTAATCAAATGACTCAAGACTAATGAAGGGAGAGCTTGCCAACCGAAACATTGCTATCATTTGTTTAGGATGATATGATGGAAGCGGTAGTAGTTGTTGTTAGTGATGACACATGGATCATAATACAATTGGATGATCAAATTGACCAATTATGGAAATTGGAAAAGTACACAAATGATTGAAAAGTCTACCAAAAGAATAAATAAACAAATGATCAGGACGGATAGAGTATTTCTTTCGTTAATCTGTACTAAGGGGAGTAGCAGGGGACGCCTGAGCAATGGAAAATTTGAAATTGCCAGTTAAAATTTCGCTTTTTTTTTCTAGTTTACCTAGATAACATTACTAGTTCACCCTTTGCTAACTACAAAACCTGGTTCCGCCATTTGATTCTTCATATGATGCTCTGAATGCAAATGCAACTCTTTTGCACCGTCTTGCTTTTGTTGTTTTAGCTGTAAATGTGATTGCACAACAACAATAACATTACCCAAGTGCCTCAATGGCTCCCGCAATTGCGGGGAAGAACAATCTTACCCTTGTGTTAGCAACACAAATAGACTGTTTCCGAATGACCCAAGATGAAAACTGCGTCGAAAACAACATCGAATGTATGGTACTTCACAATAGAAAGAAGCGCACACACTTTAGTGAGCCATTTTGCTTTATTCCGTCATAATCTGGAACCAAAGAGTAATGAGTCTTTGGCTCCATAGAAAAATGGAATTTCCAACTTTTGGAACTTGTTGAGTTAGTGAAGATCTTAACTTTATTCTATGCATGGTAAAAGGAATTTAAATGTATTGTTTTAACTGTAGGAAGCTTTAAAGTGGGTGACTGATCAACCGGCGTGGAAGCGTTCAGGAGGAAGAGACCATATACTTCCCGTTCATCATCCCTGGTCTTTTAAAACTGTCCGCAAGTTTATGAAAACTGCTATCTGGTTACTACCTGATATGGATTCCACAGGAAATTGGTTTGTCTTTTTTATGTAATTCTTGCATTTTCAATGCCATTTTTTCTTTTAGATGATTAGAATAGCTAAAGTAATTATTTTGCGTCACAAGTTTAGGTATAAGCCAGGTCAGGTTTATCTTGAGAAAGACGTTATTCTTCCATATGTAGCCAATGTGGAACTTTGTGATGCCAAGTGCCTGCGCGAAAATGAAGCAAAAAGAAGCACACTGTTGTTTTTTCGTGGAAGGCTTAAAAGAAATGCGGTAAGCATCTTCGTAACCTTCACAAGTATAGTAACATGGGTTTTTATAAATTGGTTTTCTTTTTCCGTTTTAATTTTCCATCACTTTTCACTTCTATTCTCTAAAGTTGATATTAATCATTAAGAAGAAATAAAAGTTTTCAGCGTGCTTATGGACTTTTGGTAATTTTACTATCATACTCAGTTTCAGAGTGAAGGCAGTTCTTATGCATGTTTAAATTCTCAAATATATTGGTGAACTGGTGGTTATAACACTGTAAAAAGCGCTCTCTTTTAATTATTTATGTGTCCTGCTCCCAGCACTTCGATACGCCTCCTTCACTGTTCCGCCATGAGATTTTAAGGCTAGTTAATTTGTTTTATTTTTCGACACTTGCCCTTACTCAATGGAATTGAAGTTACTGGTGACTGCTTTTGATGGTTTCCCTTACTGTAACAGTAGAAAAAAGTGGCAGTAGTTCAAATTTCATTATACAGCACAATATTTGGAATTATTTTCTTATAACTGCCCTTACTTCAGGGAGGGAAAATACGTTCAAAACTTGTGGCAGAGCTATCTGGTGCTGATGATGTAGTGATGGAGGAAGGGACAGCTGGGGAAGCTGGCAAAGCTGCAGCTCAAAATGGGATGCGCAAGTGAGATTAACTTCTACGACTTGTTTTTTCACTGTCTAACTAATGTCTCATCTGCTTGCCAACTCTAGTTGCAGTTCAGTCTATTTTTGCTGTCTGTTGCTGAGATTTTGCCAAAGCCTGTCGATATATAAGATTTTTTAATGGCAGATTTAAGTACCTTACTGGTGGTTTTTATGGCTTGATAGGTCTATCTTCTGTTTAAGCCCAGCTGGTGATACTCCTTCATCTGCCAGGCTGTTTGATGCTATAGTGAGTGGTTGTATCCCAGTTATTGTCAGTGATGAGCTGGAGCTTCCGTTTGAAGGCATAATCGACTACAGAAAGGTATGGTTATAACCTCCGTCACTGTAACACTTAGCACTCTTGCTGCCACTGTTTTTATGTTACCATAGGTGCCATCTTTTTTTCAATAGCGCCTTTTTTTTAGTGGGAGGTATTTGAGAAACAAGTCCAATACATTGTCACTGTGAATTCTGCTGCTGTCTTTTATTGTTTTAGGGGAAAAACCCATTTTAGTTTTCAGGCTTACATTACCTCACTGCCTTGATGGATTGTGATCACAACTTCCAAGCATGATATGTCCGAGAATATTTTGTAAATCGCAAATACCGCAATGCCACTAAAGAGGCTCCTGTCCTGAGTGGGGTATTCTTGCTTGCTAATCCAATAGTATACATAATCCCATCATAAAAATGTGTTTGTTTTAGATTCGTTATTTTTTTGGTTTCCGGTTGGTGAAAATAGTAATTTGCTTTTAGATTCTTGCTCACCAAGTTGGTGAAACAGACTTGATCATGTACTCTTTCTCGCTTGTATGCGCACGTTACACAGTATGAGTACGCTCTCAATAAGATGAAAGAGGATGGCTTACCATAAAAATGAAGGTTTTGTAAAGTGCCTTTTATTTTGAGGCTTTCATTAAAAAGAAGTTTGACAGAAAAACACTTAAGAGAACTAGAGAAGAACTTCTATTGAACAAGAATTTTGAAAAAAGCGAAGGAAATTTAGTCAGCATAAGTTTTTTTTTGGGGCTAACTTACCTCTTGAAACCTGTGGCTTGTTATTTATCCTATATTTTTTGGCTGTCTAAAGAATCCCTTTTGAAACTGTCCCATTTAGTCTGCAGTACGTGTGCAGTGTGCTGCAAATCTCTCTACAGTTCACCTATAAACAGCACTTGTCAAGTCTTCTGTCTTACTATTAAACAAATCAAACTTATGAATAGGACTGATTTTTTTTACTAAAGGAGGATAGGGAAACTTTGAGCTTCTGATAGATATTTAAAGGTTAGACTAATTGATTTTTTTCATGTTATTACCTTGATGGCAATGAGTACAAACAATTGACTCAGCATTTGTTTCGTTATTGTGCAGATGGCTCTCTTTATCTCTTCAAGTGATGCCCTGAAACCTGGTTGGCTCTTATCACATCTAAGAGGTCTCGGTGCTTCAGATATTAAATCTAAACAAAATTATTTGGCTAAGGTGTGTGTTTCTGTTGTGTTAGCTATAAACTGCAACTGATATTTATCTTGGTGTATGTTGCAAGCTGTGATCTTTAACTTTATGCTATAACATCTCCATGTGTGTGATCTACTTACTGGCCACTAAACCCCTTTGTGAACGTAATCGGCAGTAATAGAATGACCGTTTTCATATATGGGTTTGCATTCTGCTTCATTCAACTGTCCTTGTATGTCAATTTCAGTATTCCAGGCATTTCCTCTACTCAAGTCCTGCACAGCCGTTGGGTCCTGAAGATTTGACGTGGAGAATGGTTTGTTGCGAACTTCTCAGTCTTTTCTTTTTTGTAAAAATCCTAAACGAAAACCAGCTAACATGAGTGAGGGTGGCAACAGATTGGAGGTAAACTGTTAAATATCAAGCTTCATATCAGGAGATCACAACGCGTGGTTCCGGAATCAAGAAGCCTATGCAGCTGTGAGTGCAGACGATCCAATTCCACCATCCCATCACCCATATCTTGATTCCACTCTTACTTCACGAAATGCCATCTCATTCTTACATTACTTATTTTAGCTTGATGGCCTTCTATGTATTTTCATGGTAGTACAATCTAGATTTGGCCACATTTTTGGCTTGTCTGCTTTAGAGTAGGTAATCTATTTTTTTTTAATTATTTTATTTTAGTTTTGTGTCAAACGAGCTAGAAGACCGTACAATACAAAGAGTCGGGATGACTTTGGTCATCACGATTGAGCCAAGACATCTTCGGCATGTGATATAGTGAATGCACAAAATCTCATTATAGACGGCATATATCCGTTTATAACTAAAGACGTGTCAAATACAATACCACATTCCTAATAGGACAAGCAACAAGTGGGGGTGGTGGGGGCTAAAAATGTCACCACTTTCAAGTCATTTGACCCGTCTTTAGCTATAGACGGATATATATGTCTATGGCAAGTGATTGATGTTGTATGCCAGTGTCCACTCGAGTCAAGGATGTTGAATTGAGGAGTGAGGACAATAATGGACCCACCAATGCTAATTATTCCCTCACTTAACGCCTTAAATCTGGGTACTGCTTCTGGGATATTTTATTGGTCTTTAATTTGTGTAGTCTACTGCCTGCCATAATGATTAATGAAGGAATATAAACCAAGACGGTGGCACATGACACACACTCATCAACGTTGGAATCCGATCAAATACAAGGTACAACTTTACGACGCACAATATCCGTTATCCGTTTTAAGTTAAGACGGGTCAAGTATCAATGTATCATATCGCATGTATATGTAAAATAAGTACATAAGTGGTATATATTTGATCTGTCTTAAACTTAAGACGGATAGTGTCGTCTTAAAAGAGTTTTACTGTTATTAGTATTTTAGAGAAAGGACCCACTAAGATTGAAGAAAGCAAATACTATGATTACTTGCAAGACACCATCCCTGATTAACCCCATGGTGTATTACTGTATTATTTTATATATTTTCTGGCGCGTAGTCTTTGATATTGGGTTGAAAACCAAATTGGAATAAATAATTGGGCGCGTGTCAAGAGTTGTTGCACCTGCAAGTCTGCATCTATTTCTGTATATTACGAATCCAACAACTCCGAGGTTGTTTATATCATTACTCGTAGTGGGTAAAGTAATTGAGATGGTTAATGTATGTCCACTCCCATATTTGAGAATGATCTTAGATTCTTACTCTTAAGTAGAGTTGGACAACAGTACGGATTGGCTAGGCCTGCACTAGCCCAGCCCACCCACCCGCCCGCCCCCCTATATTCTTTAGCTCGTTGGCCTGCTCCCATGGCCTTCCCAACCCGCTCCCCAAGCCGGGCCGGTCCTGGGGCTCCCTCCTCCCCAGCCACATTACCCAAGCCCGCTTAGCACGCTCCCTTTTCTACCCATTTTGCCCAACCGGGCTGGTTCAGGGCCATCACTCTCCAGCTTGGCCCGCCCTTGGTCCGCACACCACAACCCGCAGAATGGACTTGGGCCCGAAGTCCAACTCTACTCTCATATTTCTTAAATCCGTTCATCCCACCAACCACTTCTAGCCCTTAAGGGTTTCGAGAATTTTGTCCTGATTCCCTCTACTCAGTCACAACCGCCATACATCAAACACAACTCAACTGCCGGTACCCACGACTAGCCACCAACATTCAACACCAACCACCACCCTCGTCGACACCATTGTTGCCACCTCGTCGACATCCTTACTCATTTACCCTCCATTTGACACAAACATTAAAAATAAGCATTTTGATACCATAAAAAGATGGGGTGTTAAAAGATTAACAGGACATAAGATAAGACACGAAAATAAGACAGAGAATCCAGACTACACACAATACACTCGAGACGCTTTTCCTCGACTCATGACTCGCCACAAACATATCAAGGTAGGCAACCTTTTACTTTCTGACAAAAAAATAAAAATAAATTAGTGCGTAATTAATTAGGATCATATTCAAATTTTACAGTTCAAACCAATTTCAAATCGTTAACTTTATCAAATAGAATAATTTTAACCAGTCTATTCTTACCAAACCCATTTTACATTTTTACTTATCAACTTTGTCCAAACCATCTCTTTATCATATCATATTTTTTTTGTTTGATTCATTCCTTATTAGTATAGATCTCGCGCGAATACGCAGTATTTTAGATAGAAACATTAAAAATAATAATAATAAAACTTATATTTAACTCAATTTGAAGTTTAACTGTAAATTTATTATTATTAATATTTTTTATTGACGTTGGAAAAGGAAAGTTCAGTATAATACAGATGTAAATATCATATAATGAAAACTCAATAACAGATATGATATAATAAAAGCCCAATTATAGCCAAATTCATTTAGACGGGAAAATTTTGGAGAAGCCTTATTCTTTTAGTATAAGAGGGATTACGTATAAGAGTTTTTCAAACGTGTGTCGTACGATAATTAAAGAAAGATTATCTAGAATATTTCACTGATAGTAAATGCGAGTACCTCAATTTGTCATAATATATTTTTAATAATACTATGTATTTCTTTAATAAACTTTTTTCCAACATATATCCTAGGATACACATCACAAAAACCATTAAATAAAACAACAAATCTCTCTTGTGAGTTGTGACGGAAGCATGATACATGACCATCTACAACAACAATAAGATCTACACTCATAGTTGATATTTTTACAATTATTACCCCACAACAACAAAAAGAACTTATCTAAAAATGACTTTTTGTGAAACTCGTCATATTTGGATGAATTTCACAAAAACTTGTTTTATGATAAAAACTTTTTATTGTTGTGGGGAAATAAATATGTAAATATCAACTTTAGAAATGAGTCTTTTTGTTGTTGTAGGTGGCCACAATGAGAGAATGATTGCATTTTATTGTATTATTGATCTAATTGATATGAAATTTGCTAATTGTTGTTGTATAAAATTTTAGGGGAAAATATCATTTTATGATAAAATGAGGTGTATAGGTTGAGGACCCACAAAAAACAACAAAAACTTTTTGTTGTTGTGAATGCTCTAAGACAAAACAGATTGTTATTACCTAAGCTCTCTACTTTTGTTTTATCTACCACCTGAATAAAACTTAATTTATCATAACTTTATAACGAATATACCCATCACAAACGAGAATTTGCGCAAATAAAATGGAAACAAAATAATTGAGACGTGGGATATATGAATTCAAAATGGAAAACAAAGGACGCGCTTCGAGGAACGGCGTCGTAAAAGCTGTATGAAAAATGCAAGATAACATGCTAACTCGCCTACTCCATATAAAAACACAAACACACATACACAGACACACTTAAAACTCATCTTTCCGTGTGAAGTTTGAAGTGTGAACTGTTAAGCAACACTTCTGTTTCTGTATAATACATTAAACTCCCTTCCCTTTCTTCCATAATCTTTTCCATAATATTTTTCCAATATACTTACCATAAATAATAATTACCCAACTTTTACTCCTTTAAATAAAAAATCTTCAATTCCCATTTGAGTAATAATAATTTCAGTAATAAATAAATCTGGGTTTCCTCCAAATTAATCCCCCATCTTTTTCTGCTCCACAAAATTCAATGAACATGGTGGATTTTCACCATTGATTCATGAGTTTTACACTTGTTTTTTCTCAGATCCCACAACCACAAACTACAGAGAAAAGCTCTCTTTTCAAATTATTTTCTGCTTAAAAGTGGTATGCTTTTTCTCTATTTTTTTTTATTATTATTATTTACATTTCAGTTCAGTTCAAGGCTGCGTACATCCATCCGTCTCCCCTTACCCCGCAATTTGCGGAAGCACTGTTGTTGCTGCTGTTGGTGTACAGTTCAGTTTAATTCACTTTTTTTTGTACAGTAAATAGTAAAAGTATGATATTTGGTTAATTTTTATTTACCCTTTTGTTGATTTGTAGTCATGTTTTTGTTAGTTTAATTGATGTTACTAATGTGCCTGAACTTGGGTTGATAAGGGTTACCTGACTCGTTTTAAGTTTAAGACAAATATTGCCGTCTTAAACAAGAATATGTAAAGATCTGAAGATTTGGGATTTATTTGAATTTTTTTGGTGGCACTAATAATTGTTGTTTTTGTGGGTCCTGAAATAAAGATCGGAGTTTGGTACTTGAGTTTTCTACACAATAGAGACATAGTTAAACTATGTTTTAGTTGAATATTCCCTTTTTTTTTTTAAAAAAAAAAGTTTATTCTAGTTGTATGTACTTGAATTGAAAGGCCATGTTCTTTGGGACTTAATTTCAGTTCCGTTCAGTTGAAAGAGTTTCAGTGCAAAAGAACCGGCACTTAAGATTGTTGCTTTTTTCTGTTGTTTTGTTTTCAGTGTCATTGTTTGTATGTGTACTTTCTTAATGAACTACTTTGATGGGGTAGATTAAGTTATATCAGTTGTTGGTATTTGCAGATAACGAAAAACTGACGCAGTATGATGGAATCAAAATCAAAATCATTCAAGCTAAGCCGGTCGAATTTATCGTCCAGCTCGGATGCATCTGAGCTGCAGCAACTGGCTCCTCCTGTGGCACCGGCTGTGACCTTTGCTCGTCGTACCTCATCTGGCCGCTATGTTAACTACTCGAGGGATGATCTTGATAGTGAAATTTCAAATACAGAATATGCAAACTATACGGTTCACATACCACCCACACCGGATAACCAGCCGATGGCAAACTACTCGGTTCACATACCACCCACGCCGGATAACCAGCTGATGACGGACCCTACAATATCTCAGAGGGTTGAGGAGCAGCTTGTTTCCAGCTCTATTTTTACGGGAGGATTCAATGTTGTCACTCGGGCACATCTCATGGATAAGGTGATTGATACTGAAGCAAATCATCCCCAAATGGCGGGTACCAAAGGATCTTCTTGTGCAGTGCGTGGGTGTGATGGTAATGTGATGAGTGATGGGAGGGGTTTGGATATTCTTCCGTGCGAATGTGATTTCAAGATCTGTCGAGACTGTTACATTGATGCTGTCAAGACTGGCGATGCAATTTGTCCCGGTTGTAAAGAGCCTTACAAGAATACTGACTTGGATGAAATGACTGGTGAAACGCCTCTTCCACTTGCAGTTCCTAGCATGGAGAGAAGGTTCTCAAAGAATGAGAGAAGTATGTCAAGGAATGAGAGGAGATTGTCATTGATGAAATCAAAGGGGGTGTCAGCGCCGATGGCAAGCCATGGGTCAATGCTGATGCGAAGTCAGACTGGAGACTTTGATCACAGTCGCTGGTTGTTTGAAACAAAAGGAACTTATGGGTATGGAAATGCTATTTGGCCTGAGCAAGGGGGTCCTGACACTGGTAATGATAACGGCAACGGGGATGTACATGAACCTCATGATTTTTCAAGCAAACCATGGAGGCCTCTTACTCGTAAAATAAAGATTCGTGCTGCTATTCTTAGTCCTTACCGGTAAAGATACTTTATTCATTACTATTGTACTTATTTACACATTTAATTTTTCGAATACGCGACTGCTCTTTAACAAATCACAAATTATAGTTCTAAGATTAGTTATTTATTTTTATGCTATAGGCTACTCATTTTCATTAGGATGGTCGTTCTCGGCCTCTTCCTTACCTGGAGAGTGAGACATAAAAATGAAGATGCAATATGGCTGTGGGGAATGTCTGTGGTCTGTGAGATTTGGTTTGCGTTCTCTTGGCTTCTTGATCAGCTGCCTAAGCTTTGTCCAGTAAATCGTGCTACAGACCTTAATGTCCTGAAAGAGAAGTTTGAAACTCCTACTCTCAGTAATCCAACAGGAAAATCTGATCTTCCAGGAGTCGATGTGTTTGTTTCGACTGCAGATCCCGAGAAGGAGCCCCCTCTTGTTACTTCAAACACTATCTTGTCTATTTTAGCTGCTGACTACCCCGTCGAGAAACTGGCTTGTTATGTTTCTGATGATGGTGGTGCCCTTTTGACGTTTGAGGCCATGGCTGAAGCTGCAAGCTTTGCTAATGTTTGGGTACCTTTTTGTCGCAAACACAACATTGAACCAAGGAATCCCGAGTCTTATTTTAGTCTAAAGAAGGATCCTACCAAGAATAAGGTTCGAACTGATTTTGTAAAGGACCGCAGACGTATAAAGCGAGAATATGATGAATACAAAGTCCGCATCAATGGTTTGCCTGACTCTATTCGAAGGCGTTCTGATGCCTACCATGCCAGGGAGGAAATAAAAGCTTTAAAACTTCAAAGACAAAATCCAGCTGATGAACCTCTGGACGCGGTAAAAATTCCAAAAGCTACTTGGATGGCTGATGGGACACATTGGCCTGGTACCTGGATGCATCCTTCTCCAGAACACTCCAAAGGTGATCATGCTGGAATCATACAGGTAAACTTTATGGCTCAGTATCACCTGACTTGCAATAACTGGACCTTAAATCTTCCGCTTTTGTCATCATGATTAATACTCGGTTGAACTTTTAGGAGTAGCGCAAAGTGTCTTTTTCCTGAGAACTTGGATTTATACTGGGTCTTTGATTAAAGACTATTTTATAAGTGATATATCGCGTTACCTGCCTCAAAATAGCTCCTGGTTAGGATGGGGGGTTACCAGATTCCTGATTTTTCACCGAATTGCAAACTGACTCCCACATGTTTTGTATCTGTATAACAATGTATTAGGATTTCTGGTTTAAATATTCGTGTTGCAGTAAAAGGTGTGTATCGTATATGCGTATTTGTATCAGTGCGTACTCCAGTTTAGGCACTCATAGATGGGGTAAGAGAGGGTGGTCAGTCAGTTCGATGTATGCGTATAACATTACTTCCACTATTTAAAATACGGAGTAGATTTTATACATGCATAACTTAACAGTCGTATCGAGAGGAGTCAAAGAGGTAAATTTCCTGATCAAAGTAGGGTTAATAAAAAGCAGTGACTTTTTCTAGTTTGAAAGTGTTTCTTTGTTTGTTCTTGTATTTAAAATATTAATGTATTTGCGGACACAAGGATCTCCTTGTATTTGTAGAGTAGGAAGGCATTTTTGTTTTAAACAACTTCAACTGTATTGAAGTACATATTATTTAATTGGCCTTGTGCAATTGATGCAGGTGATGCTCAAACCGCCTAGTGAGGTGCCTTTGTTTGGCACCAATGATGAATCCGCTATCCTTGATTTTACAGACGTTGACATACGTCTTCCCATGTTGGTTTATGTATCGCGTGAGAAGCGCCCTGGATATGATCATAATAAGAAGGCTGGAGCCATGAATGCTTTGGTAAGAGCATCCGCAGTCATGTCTAATGGACCATTCATCCTCAATTTGGACTGTGACCATTATATCTACAACTCGGAAGCCATGAGAGAAGGCATGTGTTTCATGATGGATCGTGGGGGAGACCGAATTTGTTATGTGCAGTTCCCCCAAAGGTTTGAGGGGATCGACCCTTCTGATCGTTATGCCAACAATAACACTGTTTTCTTTGATGTAAACATGCGAGCCCTAGATGGACTTCAAGGACCAGTATACGTAGGAACTGGTTGTCTCTTTAGAAGAATGGCCTTGTATGGCTTTGACCCACCTCGAGCAAAAGACCGTGCTCCAAGTGTGTGGGATTGTTGCCTCCCACGTCGCAAGAAACAGGTATCAGCTGAAGAGAACCGTGCTTTAAGGATGGGGGACTCGGATGATGAAGAGATGCCTCTTTCCACGTTTCCCAAGAAATTTGGCAACTCGAGGTTTCTCATTGATTCTATCCCTGTGGCAGAATACCAAGGTCGTCCATTGGGTGATCATCCCGCGGTCAAGAATGGTAGGGCACCTGGTGCTCTCACAATAGGACGGGAGTTGCTAGATGCACCAACAGTTGCTGAGGCAATCAATACTATCTCTTGCTGGTATGAGGATAAGACAGAGTGGGGGGAGCGTGTTGGGTGGATTTACGGCTCTGTCACGGAGGATGTTGTCACTGGGTATCGCATGCACAACAGAGGATGGAGATCCGTGTACTGTGTCACAAAACGTGATGCTTTCCGTGGGACCGCTCCTATTAATCTCACTGATCGCCTCCATCAGGTTCTACGGTGGGCCACTGGCTCTGTCGAGATTTTCTTCTCTCGCAACAATGCCCTACTGGCCAGTCCTAAGATGAAAATTCTACAGAGGATTGCATACCTCAATGTCGGTATATATCCTTTCACCTCCTTTTTCCTAATTGTCTACTGCTTCCTCCCGGCACTGTCTCTCTTCTCCGGCCAATTCATCGTACAAACCCTCGATATCACCTTCCTCACTTACCTGTTGACTATTACTATTACTCTATGTTCGTTGGCCGTACTGGAGATTAAATGGGCTGGCATAGAGTTGGAGGAGTGGTGGCGTAATGAGCAGTTCTGGTTAATCGGAGGCACAAGTGCGCATCTTGCAGCTGTGCTTCAGGGTTTACTGAAAGTGATAGCTGGCATCGAAATCTCTTTTACCCTCACTTCGAAATCTTCTGGGGACGATAACGATGATGAGTTTGCAGAACTTTACTTGGTCAAGTGGACATCTCTAATGATTCCGCCAATCGTGATAATGATGGTCAACTTGATAGCAATAGCGGTAGGGTTCAGCCGTACAATATACAGTACCATACCGCAATGGAGTAAGCTGATAGGTGGCGTGTTTTTCAGTTTTTGGGTATTGGCTCATCTCTACCCATTTGCGAAAGGTCTAATGGGAAGAAGAGGTAGGACGCCAACTATTGTATTCGTCTGGTCAGGACTTGTTGCGATTACTATATCGCTCTTGTGGGTATCTATCAATCCTCCATCAGGTGCTAATGATCAAATCGGTGGATCGTTCCAGTTCCCTTAGTAGTTAAACCAGTTCCTGCAAATTCTTTGACAATTTCTCCAGAGAGGCTATTTGTTTTGCCGGCTGAGTATTAGTGAATTTCACCTATGGCTCTTTAAAACAAGAAACTTTGTAGTGTATATTCGTTTTTTTTTGTGTGTAATTGAAGTAATTATATGGAACACTTGCTGTTGCATATTGTGTTGGACTGTGCGATTCCGAAACACATAACATCTTACTGCTTTATGCATTTTTAGTTCCTGTGGCGCAACTAATGCCTTCAGCCATAACATCTTACTGCTTTATGCACTTTTGGATATAGACCCATATTGGTTTACAGTTTGGGATGATATGCCACCTTTCGAGCTGCAAAAGGATTTGTAGTTGTTTGTTTATCAGTCCTAGACCAATCCAAGATCCTCTGCTGCCCAGGTACAGAATGTGTAGTAGTGGTATCAAAGACCTGGTTAGGACCGGGGTTGCTCACTGGCATGCGACCTCCGATTGGAGTTGTGTCAGCAATGTTGGTTCCATGCTGCCTTGCTTTGTCCTCTGTACTTGACGGGATCCCATATAGCTGCAAGATTACTCCGTATTAGACTAGATAGAGAATTAATTCTATGATACACAATTTTGTGCAGGCTTAAAATCCTGTTTCTTCAATGATAAATGTGATCACAGTAATTAATGAATTAGCACCTCGTACCTGAAAGAGTTACAGTTTCATCCTCAGAAGTCAGACGGGTGTATGACTGAGTTTAATATTCTGAGTTTTGCATTACTAGTGGATAGCATGTTACTGGTTGTGCTAGTTAAATCATACACTACAACGTTGACACTAGTTCTCTTCAAAACATGCTCTGTACTTGCAAATTTGATCTTAGCCTTGATTTCTTGTCTCTCCCTTGAGGACAAGGGTGATTTTGAGGAGGTGAGAAATGACATGGGTTCAGCTCTATGGTGGAGAGTGTCTGCTTTGATATGTATCAGGGATCATCTTGCGACTAATGGCAGCATCCTCATGACTATGACGTGTAGCTGTCTTTGTTTTGACCCGGGTGGGTTAACAAAATCAAACAAAAATGTTGGATCACCAAGGTGTTCGGGGGCTCCACTCTGCTGGTTTTGTTAGAGTGCAAGTGAAGGGGCTGTAAAATTCACTTTTTATCAAAGATTATCCAATTATGTCAAGCTTGTTCTGATAACTTTTGACTTACGGAGGACAACCTGCAGTAATGAATATGGATGGAGATATGTTACTTTGAATTGCGACATGCCGATGATTGGACAAATTAGTTCCCTTGTTTTTGATCCGGGTGGGCAGAAATATAACCTTTCTCTTGTTGAGAGCTTGACCTCCAGATTTGTGCAGACCACTGCAATTTTCCTGTCATGTTGTCTGGCACAGTTGAACTTGCTGCAGTCTGGTGATTGTGCGGATCATGAGGGGGCTATCTTGGTCTTTGACCCTGGTGGTTGTGGTAATGGGCAGAAGGTGATGGAACAGCCTAAAGCATGTCAATATGGTGGTGGTAGGCGATTGAAAAGCAAGGGGAGTGAAGACCATCAGATTTACGTGTTTGATCCAGGGGGACAATTGATGAGATTTGTAATTAAGGCTATGGTGACTAACTCACAACCTGGAGTGTATTATGCCATGTCTTGCTTCAAGTATTGATTTCTTTGATCCTTGAGGACAAGGGTCGTTTCAAGAGGCGGGTATTGATAAACACCGAAACATTAGTAAGGGGTAGCTTAGTAATTCTGCCTTTGTTTCTTATTCCCCAAGTCATTATGGGCTATAAAAGGGCACTAGTTTATGTGTAATAATCAATTAATGACTTTTATGAATGAACTTGTGAGATTTATCTCATTTGTTATAATGGAATCTAGGTGATTAATTCACCACAATTCTATTATTGGAGTAGCCTGTTGATACTTGCGGTCGAACAACTGCATTTCTATCTTTCTTATTTTCGTCTCAATTTAGATCGTATCACATATGTTCATGGTTAAAATAATTTACAAAGAATTAAAAAAGGTAAATAAATGATTACCGAGTACATCTTTTGAAGATTATTCATAATCCATCTAATAGGAATAATTATAATAGTTGGGCCTCAGATCAACCATACTTTTTCGATGAAATGGACGAAAAATGTTGTTCTGGTTATGGGTAGCAAATGGCGTATCCATCTAATGTCTTGGGCTAAATTTTTACTATCCTAAGTTGACAAGTTTTTTTTTGAGAAATCACTTTATTATATTTTTTCCCACCTTCAGATTTGTACTAAAATTATGTTCGAACTCCGGCCGCATCAAAATCGCGTGTATGTCTAATATCTTAGGTTAAGAACAAACGACTGTCGCATTACAAAGTTACAACACAATGTGTCTATATGGTGCAATTTAATGAATTATATTTCGTTCATTGGATTAGTTATAGACTAGGGGGGCTAATGTCTTGATGAAAATGTTAGTACATGGAACTTGTTCCATAGACTTTCCTGTATAAAGGATGGTTTCACATGGAATAACACACAACAATCTCACATAGTATATATCAAACATGGTGATTAGAAAGTTACGAGTGTTCTAATACAATAACTGAGGGGTTACTCTAGAACCTAGGGGTATTATATATTTATATATTAGCAGCATTCACCAATATTACCCGAGGTCTAGAGTATGTCTTCCTTTAATTAAAGGTCATAACGTCCGTCGACTGTTAGTTTGTGACAACAAATAGTAATGGAGTTATTATGGATTATATCACGAATTTAAGTTAGGTGATCAGATTGAGACGAAAAATCAATATCATGTATACAAGTACTAACAATAACAATAACAATAACAGTAACAATAACAATAAAACAAACAAATAAGCTTGGATCGCGAATCTGCAATACGTAAAATTCATAAGGGTAAATGGATCAGAGTAATCGACAATGAACTTGAGAAACTGATGAATCCCTTATCGGGCATGGGCCACACCCGCATGGAGGAGAGAGAGTCCGGGTTATAAGTCCGAGGAGGTTCCATCCCAAAACCAATTGGCAATGGGTGGAGTAACTCTTTGGTTTATATGATAGACAACTCTCTCCTCTTTTTCCGATGTGGGATTCTCACATGTGCCTTTTATCATTCATGGGTGAGCTGTATCTTGACACTCCCCCTCACATGTGAGGTCTTTATCGGGCCTTGGCCACACCCGTATGGAGGAGAGAGAGTCCGACTTATAAGTCTAAGGAGGTTCCATCCCAAAACCAATTGGTAATGGGTGGAGTAACTCCTTGGTTTATATGATAGACAACTCTCTCCTCTTTTTCCGATGTGGGATACTCATATGTGCCTCTTATAAATAATTTTTTCTCAAATTTAATATTTTTAGGTTTAATTTCAATGTTTTAAAATAAAATACATAAGAGTTTTAATAAAACTAATAAGTGATAATTAATTATGAATGATCGACGTTTTATAAATAAATTTGTGACTGGTGAAATATCATACTAATCAAAATAAAATTTATTCGAGTAATACAATAAGTTCTCAAATTATATCATTTCACGATACTTTATGTCTTACATCAATTAATATTTATTCAAAATGATGTGAACATAATTTTATGCAATTTTTAATTTTTTATGTATAACATGTGACATTTATCTATCAAACATATGGAGTTCAAACCCAACTTATTTAAATGTTTTGATTGTGTCTTGCATGTGATATGTGTCAAACATATCTATGAGAAATTTGCACCTTTTGTTTTTTTAAACAATTATATATAATGATGTTTAAGAGTTTATTACCCCTAAATATAATAGGTTGAACTTTCTCAAATATTATTTTTTGATTTTTGATGTTTAACTTCAAAGTATTTAAAAGATAACATATAAAATATTTAACTAAAAGTAATACGGAGTATTTGGTTAGTCATAATCAATATTTTATATTTGACATATACATATTTAATTAAAAATATTAAATAAAAATGTACGTGTTTTTTACTTTTTCATGTCGTTTATAATACTATATTACTTAATAATCATTACTTTTGTTTTGATTATTCTAATGCACTCGCGATCACTATGTACATACACATTCGTAGACATACTCGTTATCACACTATTGAAACCTATCAAAATCTCATATGTATTCAATTTATCCAATATAATTTTTTCATTCCCAGACTATAAAAACTTATCTCTTAATAGTTTTTTTAAGGGTTATTTAATAACAATACTCCAAACTATTAGAGTCTTTCTTAAAATACTCCGGACTTCATTTTAACTACCAATATACCTAACTTTCATACCCTTTCCCTCATATTAGAATAGGTAGACCGGCTACCTATTAAACCAGTAAAAATGTTTTAACCCTTCCTAACCCCTCTTTTTCTTTTCTATTGTCATCTGTATTCCATCAACTCCATTGATACCTCCTCTCTTCTCCAACACACCAAGTGACCAATGCCATTGATGATAAACTACTCCATACCGAATCATAGCCTTACCTTTTACTTATCTCTTTGTCTCAGTCACACAGAACCTCTCACTCCAAATTTCTAGATCTAACCTAACAAAACCTCTGATTTATAGCTCAGGGCACCAACGACCAACTTATTCTTTCTTCCCCCTATCAATTTTAATAATGATAACTTCTTAATTCATTACTCTTTTTTAGGGTTTGTGTACTAATTTCTTATAGGGTAACTGTTGTGCTGATTTGTTTTAATTTATTTTAGATTTATGTACTAAACTTCCGATTGTTTTCGATTTGTGTACTAAACTTTCGATTGCTTTCAATTTGATGAACTATATTTGATGAAGTTATGATATTTTTGGCTGAGTATTAATTGTTGAGGGTCATACTTTGGGATAAAGTGGCGAAATTAAGTTAAGTGATAGAAAAATTGGTTGGTCATCCATGGAAGCTTGGTGTTGACGACTGAAGTTGTGAGGAAGGTAATTTTGGGTGAAATGAATGAAAAGAGATGATTATCTTTTTTTAATAAAAAATTAATTAAAATTGCTCAAGTAAAGAGTGTCATTAGCAGTAAGATTCTCCGTATTGTCAAGGATCAGGGTATTTTAGTTTTCCTCTTTCTCTTCTTTGGTAATTTGAAGTGGGTTTTTTTCGGTTCTTCTGGATTTTTTATGAAATGGAAGAGGAAGGAGAGGAAGATCTTCTATAATGAGAAATGTGTGACCTTTTTACCTGCTATTATAGGTTAATATATGGTCAATTCTATTAAAAAAGAAAGGGTGTAATAGTTAGTTATATTGTTAGTTAAATTACAGTTTAAATTATTTTGAGAAGGACCCCAATAATTTGGAGTATTCCCATTAAATAACCACTTTTTTTAAAGAGGTGTTTTAATATATACAATGACTTTTCCAAATATATTTTTCTTAATGGATTTAATAGTCTAAGTTTTACAACTTTCTCAAAATGTTTTTTTACGTAAATCTAAAACATTGTGAGGCACTCACTTTAATCATCTCTACATATCAAAATAAATATTTCAATAAATTTAATGAAAATTATACTTGATGGGGCATATTCTGCACCCGCTGACCGAGTCAACATATTGAGCAAGGTCAAAGATATCCACAAGCAAGTCAACGACTTAGACAGCCTAACCGACGCAGCCTGTCGGCCTGTCTCTTGGGTCTCGGCTGGGACAACTAGCCAGCCGGGGCACACATCCGCGAACTCATATCCAAGACCCCTCGGCGGCGAGTCAACAGGGCCCGCCGGCCTGCCATGGGTCCCTCGGCCGAGGGTAGATCAGTCTTTCCACCTGCTAGCCACTTGGCCACTTGGCCACTACGTGACAAAAGGTGAAAGTCTATAAATACTGCTCAACCCTCATTGAGGAAAGGATCCACAATTTAACCTAAGAATCACTATTCATCTGGTAATATCTTCCTTATCTCTCTACAAAATATACTTCGCCAAGTAACAACAACTTATCTCTTTAAGTCCACTGACTTGAGCGTCGGAGTGAGTACGCTCGGCCAATGCCGAGCCCTCAGTTTGTTCATTGTTTCAGGAGACCGAAAGGAGGATTCAATCAAGGACGTCATTCTACAAGCACGGGTGGTAACAAGTAACTGCTCTGGAATTACACCCGGAACAATTGGCGCCGTCTGTGGGAAAAGATACTAGAAGCTAGTCAAATTCATTCCCAAAAAAAAAAAAAACAACACAAAATAAAAACCCACCCAAAAAGCTAAGAAGATGTCGAAACAACAAGAAGTATTCGTGTCCGACGAAACCGAATTCTGCCAAGATGATACCGTCCACAATTCTGGGGTTGCGCAGCCTTCCACCGGCCGAGTAATTCAACCGGAGTACGGGATGCCAATAATACGACACGCCGCCGCCCGCCGACCAAGTCACCATCATGGGACATGTGGTTGATGCAAACTAAACCGAAGCTACTCCCCGGACCTAATATAGGTAGCACGCCGGCTCACACCGTCACTCCGACAAGAGCGGCGGCACCCGTCCGGGAGACCGGGGCCCGAGAATGTGACTCGAGAGACTTGAACGGATCACTGGAAGAAGCGGCCCTGTCAAGACGCCGGGGAGCCCAGAGTGCTAGTGGTGGACCGAGTCCTTCCCGCACTCGCGGGAGGACGGCGTCGCCGCAAAGACCGACGAGGCATGCCCCGGAGGAGTGAAGAAGTCCGACTCACCGAGTCGAAGAAGGAGTCCGACTCACCGAGTCGGAGAAGAAGCCCGACTCACCGCAGTCGGGAAGAAGCCCTTCCCGCCACAGGGAGAGGAGCCGGACTAGGGATGCGAGGAGCCGATCGCCGCGTGTCATTCGACACGTGGTGGTCGAGCCCCTCAACCCCTACGTCCTAGAGGTCCCGGTGCCGACTAAGCTAAAGTTGCCACCCATATCGTACAAAGGAGAAAGCGACCCAACCGACCACGCCGAGGCTTTCGAGTCTTACATGTCGGTATGGGAGCAGCCCGATGAGGTTTGGTGCCGAGTCTTCCCAACGACCCTGCATGGGATGGCACAAAGCTGGTACAAGGGGCTGCCCAATGGGTCGATATACTGCTACGACGACCTAAGGGACATATTTTTGGCCCAGTATTCTTGCAATAAGAGGAAGGCCGTCGAGACATCGGACCTCCTGACTATCAAGCAGGAGGGAGGCGAGTCTCTCCGAAGCTATATAAAGAGGTTCGACGCCAAGGTTCAGCAGATTCGTGAGCCGAACAATGAGAGGGCAGCCTTCGACCGATGAAAGGCCTCCCAAGAGGGGACTTAAAAACGAGCTCATCAAATGCGGAGGCCGAACTTAGACTCCTTGGGAAGATGGCCGACCAAGCCATTAAGGTGGAGGACTACCACAAAACCTGGGTAGGCCCCAGCGAGGCCGGGCACTTAGAGAGTAAGAGCCGCCGGGAGGACAACCCGGATGAAAGACACCGTGACAATAATAGGTCACGGTCTGACAGGTCCGCCAGGAAACAGAACTCGGCGGGCGCCGGGGGGAGTTCGGGACCGTACTACCAAAAGCGGTACAACGATCACACCCCCCTGGTCGTATCTGCCGCCGAGGTCTTCGCCCTGAGCAAGAACGAGGGTCAGAAGTGGAAAAGGCCTCCCAGGCCGAGGAGTGACGGTGACACGAGCCAGTACTGTGAGTACCACGGCCACACCGGTCACTTAACTGACAACTGCCGGCATCTGAAGAATGCCATTGAAGAGCTGATCCGGAAGGGGAGCCTCGGCAAGTATGTTGCCAAAGGCCAAAAGACTGATGCCGGCGGTTCAAATAAGAAATCCGTCTTTGAACGGATAGGAGTGATCCATGTTGTCATCGGGGGCAACGAGAACGGTGGGTCCGCTCATGGGCACAAACGACACCGAACGAGCCGTATCGGGCCATCAACTTTGTGCCCAAAACAACGATCCCCGCTTCCAACATCCCCATATGACTATTGGGAAGAAGGACTACGAGGGAGTCATCGCCCCCCTCACCGACCCACTCGTAGTCCACTTGGACATAGCCATCCACTGGTCAAGAGGTGCCCGATTGACACAGCGCCTACACGAACATCATGTTCGTAGAGTGCTTTCTCAACCTCGGTTTGAAGGTTGAGGACTTGAGCCCCTGCACCAATCCGTTGTACGAGCTTTTTTCGGGGCCGCCCGGTACCCCGGGGTCAATCGATCGTCGTGATGTTCGGCGAGGGGAATGCGGCTAAGAATGTCCTAGCTGAGTTCGTGGTCATTGACGGCTCGTCCGCCTACAACGTTCTCATAGGCCGAGTCACTCTGAGCGAGGCCGACGCAGTGATGTCCATCCGGGCCCTGACACTGATGTATGTCTCGGACCGGGGGGAAGCGCATAAGCTCGTCTCAAAGGACGAAAAGGACGAGGTGGTCAACGTCCAGATATCTGCCAGAGGGTGCAACATGCAATCCCTCAAAGTGGCAAAGAAGTCCGAGAAGGGGAAGAGCCCATCCTTACAGCAGGAGGGCGACCACATGGATGCAACCGTCGGCATGGTCGAGGGAGCCGAGACCGAAGAGGTGGAAATTGACCCAGGGCGCACCGTAACTATCGGTGTCAGCATGGAGCCAAAATTCAGGGCCGCTCTCCTAGACCTGCTGAGGAAGAACAAAAACGTCTTCGCCTACTCAGCGGCCGAGATGCCAGGCGTGAGCCGGGAGGTAATTGTTCACAAGCTGAACGTGCTCTCCACCGCTCGCCCTGTCAAGCAAAGGATGAGGAACTCTTCAGCCGAGAAGGATGAGGCCATCAAAGCCGAGGTAGATAAATTACTAGCGGCGGGCTTTATCATGCCTTGTACTTATCCTGAGTGGTTAGCTAATGTTGTAATGGTGAGGAAGTCATCGGGGGCATGGAGGATGTGTGTAGATTTTACCAATCTTAATAAAGCGTGCCCCAAAGATTGCTATCCCTTGCCTCAAATAGATAGTTTAATCGACGCGACGGCAGGCTACACCATGCTGAGTCTGCTGGACGCCTTCTCAGGGTATCATCAGGTATTCATGGTCGAGGAAGACATGCCTAAATGCGCATTCATCACTGCTAACGGCACATACATGTATAAAATGATGCCGTTTGGTTTGAAGAACGCCGGCGCAACTTACACAAGACTGGTGGACAAAGTGTTCCAAAATAAAAAAGGGCGAAACATTGAGGCTTACGTCGACGATGCTATTGTAAAAAGCAAGTCTGACAGCGAGCACTTAGCCGATTTACACGAGACATTTTGTTCACTAAGGAAATACAAGATGAAGCTCAACCCAATGAAATGCAACTTCGGTGTCCGGGCAGGTAAGTTCCTCGGCGTGCTTGTCAGCGCCAGGGGAATTGATGTCAATCCAGAGAAAGTCCAAGCAATCCTGGACCTGCCGGAGCCGCGGAATCGAAAAGAGGTTATGATGCTGACCGGGAGAATGGCGGCCCTAGCCCGGTTCATCTCTCGGTCAGCCGACAAGAGCACCCCATTCTTCAAAATGTTGAAGGGGAATAAAGACTTCAGCTGGGGGGAGGAACAGAGCACAGCTTTCAAGCAACTGAAAGCTCATCTTCAAACTCTCCCAACCCTGTCCAGGCCGATGCTTGGGGAGACGCTATATCTATACATAGCAAGATTACCTCGGCCACGGTCAGTGCCGTGATCGTCAGAAAAGAAGATAAACAGCAACACCCAATCTACTTTGTCAGCCATACATTGTTGCCCGCCGAAAGAAATTATCCGCTGATTGAAAAAGCAGCCTTTGCTGTCGTCGTTGCCGCAAGGAAACTAAAACCATACTTCGACGCACATCCCGTGACGGTCCTGACCGACCAACCATTGGAGAAAGCATTGGAAAAATTTGAGCAATCCGGCAGGCTCATCAAATGGGCAGTAGAGCTATCCGGCTTCGGCATCCAATACAAGCCGACGCCCTCGATAAAGGGACAGGCACTTGCAGACTTCCTTGCCGAGTGCACTTACCAAGAAGAATCACACCCCGGAGTATGGGAAGTATACACCGACGGATCCTCCACGGCGAACAGCTCAGGAGTCGGCATCCTTATCATCAGCCCAAATGGGGACGAGTTTGAGTATGCCTTGAAATTTACCTTCTCGGCCTCAAACAACGAATCCGAATACGAGGCGGTGATAACCGAAGTCGAGCTAGCTAGGGCCGCCGGGGCGGAGCACATCATTTTGAAAACAGATTCACTTTTAGTGGCTAATCAAATCAGAGGAGAGTACGAGACTCGAGACGACGGGATGGTAAGATACCTGGAAAGGGTAAAAGCTGACACTTCTAAGTTGAAATCTTTTCAGATACAATGCATTCCCAGGTCTGAGAACAACCGAGCCGACGCTCTCTCAAAGCTTGCCAGCTCAACCATCAAGAATGTCGGCCGAACCGTGCTGGTGGACATCAGGAATGCCAAGAGCATTACTGAGACCGTCGGCATGGTGGGCAACATAGAGACCGAGACGACGTGGATGACTCCGATAATGAAATACAAATTGACAAATGAATTACCAGAGGACCGCAGTCTCTCGCAGAAGATAAAAAGGATCGCAGCAAGGTACTTGGTATTTGAAGGGAATTGTACAGAGGTCCGTGATAAGGCCACTCTGAAATATGTCGGCCCAGCCGACGCGGAGCTAATTCTGACAGAAATTCACGAAGGCATCTGCGGCCATCACATGGGGGCAAGAACACTAGCCCACAAAGCTCTCCGAGCCGGCTACTTCTGGCCCACCATGCTTACGGATTCCAGAGCCAAAACTAAAAAGTGCAACAACTGTCAAATGCATGCTCCGGTGATACATGCACCTTCCCGAGACTGCAGCCGGTACTTAGTCCCCTTCCTTTTGCACAGTGGGGATGGATCTACTAGGGCCATTTCCGACGGCATCCGGCGGAAGAAAGTTCTTGATTGTCGCCGTTGACTACTTCACCAAATGGGTTGAAGTCAGCGGTACTGCGAAGACGACGGCGGCCGTAAGAAAGGTAACTGGGAAAATGTCATAACTCGTTTTGGGTTACCCCAAGTCATGGTATTTGACCACGGCCGAGAGTTTTGGAGTGACACAATAATGAACTGGTTGGAAGAACTTGGTATCAAATTTGCATACTCCTCCGTCCGCCACCCACGAGAGCAAACGGGACAAAGTGAGGCGACCAATAAGACAATCCTCAACGGTTTGAAGAAGACAGTTGAAGACCTAAAGGGAAGATGGGCCGATGAACTACCCGTCGTCATGTGGTCCCTACGAACCACGGAGAAAGAAGCAACGGGGTACAGTCCATTCCACTTAGTCTACGGGTCCGAAGCAGTCCTGCCAATTGAAGCAACGGTGCCGACATTTAGAACGGCCACCTTTAACCCGGTTGAAAATGAGGAAGGTTTAAGAACCTCCCTAGACCTGGTCGAAGAAAGCCGAGATACAGCACGCCTCAACTTGGCAGTATACCAAAACCGAATGAGAAGAGCCTACAACCGGAGAGCCCACAAGAGGGATTTGAAAGTAGGAGATCTAGTCCTAAGGAAGTCGGCCGCCACCAACAAAGGAAACATTCATGGTAAATTGACGACCAACTGGGAGGGTCCTTACAAAGTGGTTGAAGAAATGAGGCCGGGTACATACCGGCTGACAGACATGGAGGGTGTGCCTTTGATGAGCCATTGGAACACTGACAATCTAAGGAAATACTTTGTATAGCGGCGGAGGTGTCCAAAGCAATTGTTGGCACCCCGACGCACGTTTATATCTAATGAAGAATCATCCAAGTTTTCCATCAAAGTGTTTATCCCCTCCGTAGTCATATCGAGGTAGACGCCACGGCCCAAGCCGGGCAGCCACCCCAAGAAGTAGACGCTACGGCAGTCACTACCAGCGCAGTTGATACTCGCGAAAGCGACCAACATGCCTTAGGAACGTATAAGTACAGTTGAGACGCAATTCTAGCCGCCTCGGCCAACCGAAGGCCTGGCAGAGGAAGCGATCAATATGTCTACAGATACGAACGCTGTCGCGCCGTAACCTCTAGCCGCCTCGGCCAACCGAAGGCCTGGCAGGGGACACAACGGTCGATACGCTAACATGTTCACAGCGGCGGTTGGGAATCGCAAATCTGACGCCTCGGCCAGACCGAGAGTGAAAGAGGAAGTGACCAACATGCCAACATGTTTAAAAAGAACGTTAAACACAGTTGAGATACGCATTCTAAACTGCTTCGGCCAGGCCGAGGTAGAAACAAAAGAAGCGCTCAATTAATAACGTAAGAAGACAACTCAGACGAAGACAAGAAAAGACCTCGGCCAAGCCAGAGGCAAAATAAGCAAACTCTTATTAAAAATGTTAACAGATTACAAGTGAGGAGAATACAGACGACGGTCGTCCCCATAGGGATAAGCCAAAACACAACCTACCAAAGTTTACAAGAAACAAGGAAAAAAAAAGAGCAAAAGGTTACAGACATATCATTTAAGCGCCAAAAGATGGCAGGGAGGAAAGGCTTAATAATTGGCCCCCGAACAGCTGAAGCTATCCGAGATGCCGGGGGAACCTGGTGACAACCGCCCGTCTCCCTATGCTGTTCCGCTCGTTGCTCGCCATCGCCGACGTTAGCAGCATCATCCTTGGTAGGCGACCCAGAAGCCGTCTTGGAAGCTTCAGCCTCAGCAGCCTCAGCTGCCTTCAGTCTCTCAGCCGCCTCCTTGGCCGCCTTAGCCTTCTCAGCGAGGGCTGCCTTCTCCGCGGCCACCTCTTCCTCCTTCTTCACCCTGGCCTCCTCTTTGGCCTTCTCCTCCGCGGCCTTCTCCTTGGCTTCAAGCTTGTCATCAAGCATCTCGTCAAATTTTGGCCACGGAAAGAAGCCATCAAGAGGAAAGAGCTCCCCAATCACTTCCCTGGCGGCTTCCTCGGCCAGGTCCCGGTATTGGGCACACATGTTGGGAAGAATCTCGCGTTGGAGCATCTCAATGTCCTCCACCCTCTGGGCGATGATAGCGTCCTTATTCCGGACCACCTTCCCCTGGGCCTGAAACCTGGACCTCCACTCTTCCCTCTGCTTGGCATTAAAGTCGGCGACTTTCTGAAGGTGGTCACGCTCCCCCAGCAGCTTAGCAGCTTCAGCCGCCGCAGCCTCGGCCTTGGCTCTCTCAGCGAGGACTGCCTTTTCAGCGTCCTCCCTAAGTTTTTTCTCTCGCGGATCGCCTCTTGACCTCGGCCTTGGCCCTCTCCGCTTCCTTGTTTGCAGCATCGAGTTCGAGCCTGAGCCGCTCGAGCTGTGGGGCAGCTTCAGCAATGGCCTTCTCTTGCTCCACAATAAGAGCACCGGCCGTATCGGCCCATTTCGACAGCATCCTGGCCAAGCTTAGGCCCTCCGACCTAACCTGGATGGGGGTAGGCTGAGGGAAGGAGGTGACGACGGTGGCATCTTGACCACTTGCCTGCGCAGTTTTCTTCTCAGCACGCCGTTCAACAGTGTGCCCGGTAGACGACGGCGGTTGATCTACAAAAAATTCAATCAAAGCATCCGTGTCAACATACATGGACATACCGGAGAGCCTGTCATCAGGAACGCCTAATGAACCGGTTAAGTCTGAGCCACAGGATAGATCTGTACCATGCTTGGCCTTCTTGGTCGGAGGACGCATTTCCTTGCCGGCAGCAGTAGCAGCAGTAGAAGCAGAAGCATTAGCGGCAGCGGTAGGCTCTTTCCTCTTACGGAAGAGAGGGGTTTCCACTGCCAAGGTGACCATCTCCTCGGCGGTAATATCAACGACCTCCACCGTCTCTTTCTGGACTGAAGGGATGGGAGGTGGAACTGATGTCGACGCCGTCGCCGCCGAAGACTTTGTCTTCCGCGTTCGGCGCGGCATGTTACCAGCAACCTTTGCCTGGGCCGCCGCCACATTTAAGCCCTTCAGCTGCTGATCCATGAGATCATTCGGCGACGTTCTGCGATCACGAGCCAGGGCCTTTGGATGCAAATCAACGACTGTCTTGTCCTTGGCAAGCCCCATTCTCCGGAGGATATCCTCAGACAGGTCCGGGCCAAAATGGTCTGCAAAGGAAACGAAACAAGAGTTAAGTGAAAGAAATGAATCAAAATTCAAAAAACCAGAAACATTGAGAGCAGAGATGGGCCTCACACCGACCCCACTCACCCTGTGCTAGGGCCGGTATGAGGCCGACGTGGCAGAGCAGCTCATCCTGAAGAATGATCTGCGTCGGAGGAATCCATCTCTTCGGCACCCCATTCTTCTCCGCCTTAAACAGCCTCATCGCTAGCTTCTCATCCGCATTAAGAGGGACCTTGCTGGCGTCCATCTTAAGCTTACTCCGGGTGACCCATTTGTCATGCTCTGCCTTACTCTCGCACCGCAAATTAACTTGGTGCTGGAAGGACCGGGGCAGCGGATAGTCATCCGGCACCTCAACGTACACCCACCGCTCTTTCCAGTCCTTGCAGGAGGAAAGCTTATCAACGGAGACGTAACCCGGCTCCGTCTGCACGCTATACCACCCAACGCGACCAGGAAACGACGGCCGAAGGTGATGAAGCCGACGGAATAAATTAACCGTCGGGACCTCCCCCTTGAAGAGGCAGAGCCACACGAAGCCGACTATAGTCCTAATGGCCAACGGGTGCAGTTGGGCCACGGCGACGTTCATGGCTCTAATGATGGCCATAACGTATTCATTCAGCGGAAACCGGAGCCCGTACTCCAGTGCCGGGATATACGCCGATGCGGCCGGGGGGAGGGCAACAGACGGCTCGACCCTCCTCAGGGATAACAATTTTGTATCCCCTGCCGAAGTAGAAATGGCCCTCGAAAAGTGTTTCGCCGGAACAACTGGCGAACTTATGGGTCCAAACACGGTCAGGGCCGACCTTACAGGCGCCGCCGTGATCCATGACGTACTGCCTCCCCTCATTAGGATGAGCCCTTTCAGCATCATCACCGTCATCATCACCGTCATCATCATCATCATCATCATCATCATCCTCCCAATCCTCCAAAGCTTTTGGATCAACTTCGGGAGAAGGAGACCTAGGGCCCCCAGACCTTATCGGGATGGCGTCTAGTATCTCCTCCTCATCAAGACGCGACGGGGAACCCCCCGGCGCAGAAGTACTAGGCCCGGCGTCAGCAGCAGACATGGTAGCAACAATTACTTAACAAAATAAGAGATTGAGAAAAGTTTGTTTGTTTACCTTGAAGAAAAGCACTAGCCGAAGTAACGACTCTGAAGATTAGAAGAGAAAGAAGCCCTCGAAAGTTTAGAGAGAAGAAAATTTTAGACAAAATGAAATTGGTGCCCAATTTCAGGGACTAACTGCCCTATTTATAGAGGAAAGCCCATGAAGAAGGACCAATCAGGGCACAGCCCATGAAACGTCAACCAATCAGCGAACAGACACGTGTCAGACATGCAACCACGGAATGTCAATCGTTGCAACAGTTGAACGTCAATCAACGCAACAGTTACCAAGCGTCTTCAACACGCCCCTTCATATCTCTTTGCCTATTCATCTTCCTCAACAAATTCCTAAGTATCTGTTCTCCGCCGGCCACATGATCAACCAAGCTAGGTAGCACCGGCCGGGGGCAATCAAAAACAACCGACACTCTCAACCCTGGTCTCGGCCAGCGTCACTCTCTTTTCCACATCGGATGCCCTTTACACATCCATGTGGAGGGGGGATATGGTACGGCCTAAGCAGAACCAAGCCGAGGTAGAAGAAGCCGGGAAAGAAAATTTTTACATGCGCAGAATATACGCTCAACACACATCGGAGCCCATACCACGGCATATACTACGCTGGGGGCAAATTGATGGGGCATATTCTGCACCCGCTGACCGAGTCAACATATTGAGCAAGGTCAAAGATATCCACAAGCAAGTCAACGACTTAGACGGCCCTTTAATGCGCAGCACTGTCGGCTGTCTCTTGGGTCTCGGCTGGGACAACTAGCGCCCGAGGCACACATCCGCGAACTCATATCCAAGACCCCTCGGCGGCGAGTCAACAGGGCCCGCCGGCCTGCCATGGGTCCCTCGGCCGAGGGTAGATCAGTCTTTCCACCTGCTAGCCACTTGGCCACTTGGCCACTACGTGACAAAAGGTGAAAGTCTATAAATACTGCTCAACCCTCATTGAGGAAAGGATCCACAATTTAACCTAAGAATCACTATTCATCTGGTAATATCTTCCTTATCTCTCTACAAAATATACTTCGCCAAGTAACAACAACTTATCTCTTTAAGTCCACTGACTTGAGCGTCGGAGTGAGTACGCTCGGCCAAAGCCGAGCCCTCAGTTTGTTCATTGTTTCAGGAGACCGAAAGGAGGATTCAATCAAGGACGTCATTCTACAAGCACGGGTGGTAACAAGTAACTGCTCTGGAATTACACCCGGAACAATACTCAATTGAAAGCATTTTTCACAATGAACGTAATTATTTACATTTTAGAATTTGTATCAAAATAACTTTTTAGTAAATTTAGAATCAAATCACCGTAATTATTTAATATAATTTTATAATAAAATTTATTAAACTATAATTAATATTTTGCTGAGATTTATACAACATTTATTATGTTTGTATTTAATTCAAATTTGTAATTAATACGTGTATTTAAAAATTTGGGTTGACACGTGGCGCATCCACAACGTTTCAACCCAGTTTATATATATATATATATATATATATATATATATATATATATATATATATAGAGGAAGGATCAACTAAGGCCACTTATATATTTGAGTCCATAAGTCCTTCTAAGGGCCATTGGATCAAGGCAATGGAAGGCTAGGATTTGATGTCAATATGTGGCTACAAATTAATCCCTCCACCTTTTCTCTAATTAACTCATCAATTCAATAAAACAACCACACTAATCATTCATCATCTCATTATCACAATTCCTCCTCCTCTCTCTACATCTCACTTTTCTCTCTTCTCTAAAAAAAACCCCAAAATCCCAAAAAACCAAAACCCAAATAAATCACCCACTCCTCTCATCTTCATTCACCACCACCCACCACCACCCCACCCGACACCAACTAACCACCCACCACCCACGCCGCCGCCCCACCGCCGCTGACTCGGTTTTTTTTTTTTTCAACTCGGTTTTTTTTTTTCGTTTTGTGTTAATTTGTATGTTTTGAGTTGTTTTTTCCATTCATTATTTTTTTTGTCTTTTATTTTATTTTAGTTGTCTTTTATTTTGTTAGTTCTCATTTTTTATTCATTTTCATAAATCTCTTCTTGTTATACGTTTTTTTTAAGATTTCGTGTTTTAAATCTCATTTTTTTTTGTGAGATACTTTTTTTTCATCTAAGACAAAAATGGACTAAAGTTATACAAAAATGAACCAAAGTTATACAAAAATAGACCAAAGTTATACAAAAATTGGACTAAAGTTATACAAAAAATTGGACTAAAGTTATACAAAAATGAACCAAAGTTATACAAAAATGAATCAAAGTTATACAAAAATGGACCAAAGTTATACAAAAATGGACCAAAGTTATACAAATATGGATTAAAGTTATACAAATATGGGCTAAAGTTATACAAATAAGGACTAAAGTTATACAAAAATGGACCAAAGTTATACAAAAATGAACAAAAGTTATACGAAAATGGACTAAAGTTATACAAACATGAACCAAAGTTATACAAAAATAGACCAAAGTTATACAAAAAAAGACTAAAGCTATACAAAAATTGGACTAAAGTTATACAAAAAATTGGACTAAAGTTATACAAAAATGAACCAAAGTTATAAAAAAATGAACCAAAGTTATACAAAAATGGACTAAAGTTATACAAATATGGATTAAAGTTATACAAATATGGACTAACTTTAGTCCATATTTGTATAACTTTGGTTCATTTTTGTATAACTTTGGTTCATTTTTGTATAACTTTAGTCCAATTCTTTGTATAACTTTGGTCCATTTTTTGTATAACTTTGGTTCATTTTTGTATAACTTTGGTCTATTTTTGTATAACTTTGGTTCATTTTTGTATAACTTTGGTTCATTTTTGTATAACTTTAGTCCAATTTTTTGTATAACTTTAGTCCATTTTTGTATAACTTTGGTTCATTTTTGTATAACTTTGGTTCGTTTTTGTATAACTTTGGTTCATTTTTGTATAACTTTAGTCCAATTTTTTTTATAACTTTGGTCCAATTTTTTGTATAACTTTAGTCCAATTTTTGTATAACTTTCGTCTTTTTTTGTATAACTTTGGTCTATTTTTGTATAACTTTGGTTCATTTTTGTATAACTTTAGTCCATTTTTGTATAACATTGGTTCATTTTTGTATAACTTTGGTTCATTTTTGTATAACTTTAGTCCAATTTTTGTATAACTTTGGTTCATTTTTGTATAACTTTAGTCCATTTTTGTATAACTTTGGTTCATTTTTGTATAACTTTGGTTCATTTTTGTATAACTTTAGTCCAATTTTCTGTATAACTTTAATCCTTATTTGTATAACTTCAGTCATTTTTTGTATAACTTTAGTCCAAATTTGTATAACTTTAGAACTATAAATTCAAATTTGAAACAACACATAAGAAGATGATATTAAAAAAACCAATAAGTCAAAAAAGTACAATAAAAAAACTTCAATAACAATAATAAAAAATTAACCAATAATGAAAAAAAAAACAAATAACAAAAAAGAAAATCAAATAACAAAAAAAACCAAAACCAAACCAAACAAAAAAACCAACAAAACAAACTTGAATGGTTGTATAACTTCAATTTATACAATGTATAACTTTAGATGTTAATAGTGTAACTTTAATGTAAAAAGTGTATAACTTTAGTCATAAAATGTATAACTTTAATGTTTTAAGTGTATAACTTTAGTCGTAAATAGTATAACTTTAATGTTTGAAGTGTATAACTTTAGTCGTAAATAGTATAACTTTTATAAAAACCAAATAAATATGAAAAATCGTAATTAATCAACAAATATTAAATCTGAAAAAAAATTAAATAACAACCATCAATAACCAACAAAAAATTAATAACCAACAAAAATTTAAAAACCAAATAACAATAACCAACAAAAATTAAAAACCAAATAACAATAACAAAAAAGTATAACTTTAATGTTTTAAGTGTATAACTTTAGTCATAAATAGTATAACTTTAATGTTTTAAGTGTATAACCAACAAAAAATTAATAACCAAATAAAAAAATAACAAAAAGAACAAAAAAATGAAGAACAAAAAGAAGAACAAAAATGAATAACAAAAATAAAAAATAACCAAATAAAAAAATAACAAAAATAACCAAAAAATGAAGAACAAAAATAACCAAAACGGAAATAACAAAAAGAACAAAACGCAAATCTGAAAAAATAACAAAAATAACCAAATCGAAAATAACAAAAAGAACAAAAACGCAAATCTGAAAAAATAACAAGGAGGGTTGAGGGTGAGGCGGGTTGAGGGTTGAGGGTCGTGCGTTTTTGTCGTGGGTAAGGAGGGTTGAGGGTGAGGCGTGAATGGTGGCGGCAAGGAGGAGAGGAGTAGGGAGGCGGCAGAGGGGTCGGGGAATGGTGGTCGTGGGTTGGCAAGAGGAAGGAGTGTGGTTGTGGTCGGATGGTGTAGTCGGGTTTGTGGTTGTGGTCGGGTGGTGTAGTCGGGGTTGTGGTTGTGGTCGGGTGGTGTAGTCGGGGTTGTGGTTGTGGTGAAGGTTGTGGCTGGTGGTGGGCGTAGGTGATGAGGAGAAAAAAAAAAAGGGAGAGCAGGGGAGGAGTGCGGTTGTGGGTTGTTGTGGGTCCGGTGGAGGGAGGGAGGGAGGGAGGGAGGGAGGTGTGTGGTGCGGCGGTGAGGTATAGAGAGGGTTTTTTTTTTGGTTTTTTTTGGTTGGTAATTTTAGAGAGAAATGAGATATAGAGAGAGAGTAGGTGGGTGGGATAATGAGAGGAGGTTAGGATAGGCTGAGTGTTTAAGGGAGTGAGAGTGATTAAGGAAGATAATTAGCTGAGATGAAATTGTAGCCTTTCATTTAGATACAATCTCATCCCTCCATCCCTTCCATCCAAGGGTTCTTATAAGGACTTAGGGCCTTATATGGTATCAAGGCCTTATAAGAACCCTTTTCTCTCTCTCTCTCTATATATATATATATATATATATATATATATATATATATATATATATATATATATATATATATATATATATATATATATAGAGAGAGAGAGAGAGAGAGAGAGAGAGGCGAATTAATGAGGTGAGGTAGTTAATTATGGCGAGGCGGCCTAGCCTCACCAAATTCCTTCATTAATCCTTCATTATATGGACTAACTTCCTATTATTCATTGGAAATTTTGAAAATTTAGGGGTCATTTCAAATCTTTTCATTTAGCCCAAAATACTTTCTCTCACTAAAATATTATATCATATAATAGCCCAATCACACAATATCTCTCTAAAATATAACAAACAAAATTTTTTCCTGAAAATTCTTCATCAAGCAAACTCGTCGTTCAACGGAAATTCTTCAGCAAGCGAGCTCATCAATTTGTTCATCGATTGTTCGTGGATTTCATCAAAACAACATTCAACAACGTTGATTCAAGTAATTTCAGAAGAAAAATCGAATAATTTTCAGGTAATTTCATAATTTTCATCAAAATTGAGTATATTCATACAATTCTGTCAATTCACTCATAAATTGATGATATCAGGTTCGAATTTGATCAAATTGAACGATTTTGTAAATAAAACGTTCGAATTTGACCAATATTTTGAGCGATTTTCTTTTTCTCAATTGCTATGCTATGGAGATTGTTCGTGGATTTCGTATTACTTACTAAATTGTTTTTGACGATTTTGCAGCTCTAATTGCTATGGAGATTGTAGATATCACAATGACTGATGATAATAGTGTTATTGAATCAAGTATATCGTTTTTTATGTAATTTTTGTAAAATCTCATGTTTTATGATTCAATTTGCATTTATCAAAATTTCTGCTCGATTATTATGCAATATATGGATGGATATTGTATCTCAGTTTTTTTGCAAGGTTTAGTTTATGAATTGAGTTGATTTTGTGAATCTTAGAACCTAATTGTGTGACTGTAAGAGTTGGTTGAATTGTTACTGTAAGAGTTATCAATTGAGTGGATTTTGTTGTTTGGTGAATCTCAGACCTTATTTTGTGAATCTCAGACCTAGTTTAGTGAATCTTAGAGCTTGTTTTGTGAAACTTATCATAAGTGGTTAGAATCACCTTTTCTACTCTTTTACTTATTTTGTGAATCTCAGACCTAGTTTAGTGAATCTTAGACCTTATTTTGTGAATCTCAGACCTTACTCAGTGAATCTTAGCAAATGATGATAGTGTGATAATTAATTAAAACATAATATTCAGAAAACCTAAAAATCTTGTAATTTTTCATCACATAAAATTTCACAGGTTCATGGCTTTCGAATTAACTAAACAACAACATTCAAAAATAAAATAAAATGAAAAGCTGAAAAATTAAGCAAGATATGATATTTGTTTAGTTTATCAATCACCCCTATTTGTTCGAGGCAATGCACATAGAGCAATATTGATATAGCTATAGGTGCAGCATTCATCTGCATCAGCGAGTGATCTTCCTGCATGTTTAGATGAATATGGGACTCTTCTACATACTGGAGTGTAGTTAAAATATTTTGAATCAAGCCTTGATGCTACCCATAGAAAGGGCCCCTGAACTCGGGAATAGGTAGCCAGCCATTCAGATCTAGTACGCCCAAATTGCTCGAACTTCTCCCGCAACTTAAAAGCATTTGTTTGCAGCCATTGTCATTTGTGCCAAATTGAATTAGTACTAATCCCATAAAATGACAAGTCCGCCTGCAGATAACAGGCACCAAAGACTCTATCTCATAACCTTGGCTCATTAAACAATCGCAATTTAGAGAGGTCAGGACAAACATACTTCCCTTTTTTATCCATATAACCTGGAACATTCGCCAAAACACAAGTATAGGGAAATACAAATAAATGAGACATTGTGTGCAATAGGGATTTTTGAAATGTTTTACAGAAGAAAGAAGAGAGGTTATTGGTATATACTATTATGTTTCAGAAATTAGATATTTATAGGCCTGGTATTTGACACAACTGTCAACAGTGCCTGTTCACATTACCCATATATTAAATTTTTTGATTGAATGCTTGATTGTTCAATGTCCTTTTCTTGGGAATGGAAGTGTTATTAACAAATCAACAAAATATCCTCATACATACAACCTGACCTTTTCTTAAAAGTGAATTCATAATCTTCACCAAATTTTTTTTAATTATTTGAACTAATAATCTGATACTTTATTTAGTGAATCTCGGACTTTATTTGGTGAATCTCATCCTTTATTTAGTGAATCTTGGGCCTTATTTTGTGAATCTCTGTTGTTAAACGTTACTGATGCAATTTATTTATTTGTTATTGTGTGAATCAGCGACCCTAGTTTGTGAAACTAGAAGGTTATTTTGTGAAACTTAATAACTAATATATACAACCTGGGTAAGATTAAACACTGAACTAATAATCTGAACCAAAAAGTGAACTTGTGAATCTCAGTCATTGTATTTGTGAATCCTAGAGCTCTTTTTGTGAACCCTTTAGAGGAATGACCTATTCTGCTCTCTTCCTTACTCAGATAATATCCTCAGACTTTATTTGTGAATCACAGACCTTATTTAGTGAATCTTAAACCTTGTTTTGTGAATGTGAGATGTGACTTTGTGAACCTTTTATCTTCTTAGGTATTGATTCAAATGTCAACAATAACTCACAGTGTAGTGTGACGCCTCGTGTCGGTTGTGGTGAGGTTCCTTGCTCTAATGTTGGTTCTCGTCAGGATGGTGAGGGTTCTACTGCTGTCTTAACAACCCCTACAATGCCAACTATTTCCACACCTACTACTTTGGTAACTTACACACCGGGTGACACTGAGCAATAGATAACTAGGATTGAAGAGAAGTTTACACCCGTGCTTGGCAAAACATTTGTGGACTTAGAGTCGACAATGTTGTTCTATAAAATTTATGCTATTGCTTGTGGGTTTGAAGCAAGGAAGTCTTCAACTAAGAGGTTTAAAGATGGTACTATTCGAACAAAATGCATGGTTTGTCATCGTCAAGGTTTTAATAACAGGAAAAATCGTCCTCCAAAAGCTGATGCAAAAACAACAACTGTTGAAACTGGTGACAAAACAAAAGCTGGTGCAATAAGTGCAAATAGAAAAACAAAACTGCTAAAACCAAAGACGAAAAAGGGTGGAGTTGCGGTGCGGTGGAAGCTGAGAGTTCCAATAAGCAAAGTGGTACAAGAATAACTAAAATTAAAAGGTGGTGTTGTGAAGCAATGATAAAATTCATGTACCATGAAAAGATGTACAAAATTGAACAATTCCGTGAGGGTCACAATCACCCAGTGACGCCAGTCAAAAATAGGGAATTTGAGAAACTTGCTCTTAATATAAATCAACTGAACGAATATCATAAGCAATTGATTATACAAAATTCGAGATTGAATGTCGGGGCTATTTTAACATACAAATTATGCAAGGAACAAGCAGAGGGTTTCGAAAATGTTGGAGCTACCCTTACGCAGTTCAAGAATTTCCAAAGGGAAGTAAAGTGTCTACTTAGTGGCAAGGATGGACATATGTTCATCTCTCGTTTAGAAACCCTCCGAGAAACAAAAGGGTTGGTATTTTCATATGAAAGAGATCTTTGACAAAGGTGCCTTGACAAGAATTTTTTGGACAAATGCGATTCCATCGGATGTTACGCATTGTTTGGTGATGATATTTCATTCGATCCAACCTATGGAACGAACAAATATAACATGAAATTTGCACCTTTCATTGGCATTGACAATCACAAAAAGTCAATAACATTTGGATGCGTGCTTTTAGATCATGAAGACGATGACTCGTTTATTTGGGCATTTCAGCAGTTCCTGAAAGCAATGGGTGGCAAAGAACCCAATTACATCATCAGTGACCAAGATACCGGAATAATAAATGCAGTTCCAGGTGTGTTTGGAATATCTTACTTTTGTGAAACTGGTTATTTATTTGGTGAATCTTGAAGTTTAATTTGTGAATCATAGAGCGTGTTTTGTGAAAGTTAGATCTTGATTTGTAAAACACAAAGCTAATATTCTTAAACTTGGTCATAAATTGTTGAAATTGCCTATTTTGTTATTTCTCTTATCTTGTGATCTGAGACCTTGTTTTGTGAATCTCAGACCTTATCTTGAGAATCTCAGACCTTATCTTGTGAATCTCAGACCTTGTTCAGTGAATCTTTGGGCTTGTTATGTGAAACTTGGTTGTGGTTTAAAATCATCTATTTTACTCTTAATTTTGTGAATCTCAAACCTTATTTTGTGAAGCTCAGACCTTGTTCAGTGAATCTTTGGGCTTGTTATGTGAAACTTGGTCGTGGTTTAAAATCATCTATCAGTCTCTTAATTTTGTGAATCTCAGACCTTATCTTGTGAATGTCAGACCTTGTTCAGTGAATCTTAGGGCTTGTTATGTGAAACTTGGTCGTGGTTTAAAATCATCTATTTTCCTCTTAATTTTGTGAATCTCAGACGTTATCTTGTGAATCTCAGACCTTGTTTAGTGAATCTCAGGGCTTGTTATGTGAAACTTGGTCGTGGTTTAAAATCATCTATTTTGCTCTTAATTTTGTGAATCTCATACCTTATCTTGTAAATCTCAGACTTTGTTCAGTGAATCTTTGGGCTTGTTATATGACACACAAAGCTAATATTCTTAAACTTGGTCATAAGTTGTTGAAATTGCCTATATTGTTATTTCTCTTATCTTGTGAATCTGAGACCTTGTTTTGTGAATGTTAGAGCTTGATTTGTGACAAAAGATCTCTGACAATAGATAATGTGGATTTTGTGACTTGCAGCCGTGTTCAAAAAAGCAAGACATCGCTTTTGCATGTGGCACATTATGAAGAAAGTAACAGACAAGGTTGGGAGCACAATTTGCAAAGAGACTGATTTCTTAAGTCGTCTGAACAATGTTGTCTGGAGCGAGGACTTGGAGCCTGAAGAATTTGAAGAGAATTGGGCTAAAGTCATTAGCGAGTTTTCGTTAGAGGAGAATAAATGGTTGGCTGACAAGTTTGTGGAACGAGATCAGTGGATACCCGCTTATTTCAAGAATGTCCCGATGGGCAACATTTTAAAAACCACACAAAGATCAGAGAGTTCGAATAGCTTCTTCAAGAGATTTGAAAATAAATATGGGACTCTTGTAGAATTTTGGATGAGATTTGAGAGTGCCATGGACCAACAAAGGCACAATCTAAAGCTTCTTGAAGCACAGAGCCACAACTCAATGCCTGAAACCCTATTCGGGTCAAACTGGGAGGCCCTTGCAGTGAAGGTCTATACACATGAAGTGTTCTTTGATTTCCAAGAGGAGGTTAAATTTTCGGTAAATGCGTGTAGTGTTTGTGGATACACCCCACCAGATCCAGTAACTAACTTTGAAGTTTCAATTGTTGAGGACGCGAACAAGCGAAAGAGATATGCAGTTGAGTACAATCGGAGAACAATGGATGTCCGTTGTGCATGTAAATTGTTTGAAAGGAAAGGTATCTTATGCAACCACATCATTTGGATTTGCTCGGGAAAGTTTAAGGAAATTCCTGAGAAATACATTTTGCGTAGGTGGAGTAAGAATGCACTCAGAAACCCGGTTTATGATTTGAATGGAAATCTACTGGAAAACAATGATCTTACTGGTAATAGTAAGTCTGGAATGTCTCGGGTGTGGTCTGAGATTTACGCAACTGTTGGTATGCTTAAAAGAAAAGAAGAAGAGTCAGATATGAGAGAGTTTGCCAAGCTAATAAAAGAATTCCGAGAGAAGTTGGAGCCAAACCCAAAGCCTTTGACCAAAGAACAAGAATTGGAGGCCCTTCTCAATTGTAAGGCTCCAAAAGATATCAAGATCTTACCACCTAAAGTCTCTAGAAACAAAGGTAGTGGTAAAAGGATGGTGAGCAGCAAAAATAAGGCAATTATGAAGGCAAAAAAACCCAAAAGGTTGTGTGCTAAGTGTAAACGCATGTCACACCATGATAAAAGAAATTGTCCAAATGAGTTTGCAGAGCATCCTCCTGAGAATTAAGTATGTATAATTCTACTCTTGTCTTTCCATTTTAGTGTTGCTTGAAAACGCAACTACTATTGTCTACTAATTTTTTTTTTTCTAAAAAAAAGTATCTAATAAAGGTTTGATTCTTCACATAGGGAGACACATCGGAAGAAGAGGAAGAAGAGGAATAGCTTGAGAATGAAGAATGATGTAATGAGGAAGAAGAGGAAGACGATTGAAGAAGACAAGTTTTAAGCTCGTTTTATTTTTGTCAACGTTGTGAATCCTGAACCTTATTTTATGAAACTGGAACGTAAAATTGTGAAACTTGGTTCTGAATCTAGCATCAAGCGTTTTTATCATTTCAGACCTTGTTCAGTGAATCTTAGGGCTTGTTCTGTGAAACTTGGTTGTGGTTTAAAATCATCTATTTTGCTGTTAAATTTGCGAATCTCAGACCTTATTTTGTGAATCTCAGACCTTATTTTGTGAATCTCAGACCTTATCTTGTGAATCTCAGACCTTGTTCAGTGAATCTTAGGGCTTGTTCTGTGACACTTGGTCTCAGACCTTATATTGTGAATCTCAGACCTTGTTAAGTGAATCTTAGGGCTTGTTCTGTGACACTTGGTCTCAGACCTTATATTGTGAATCTCAGACCTTGTTCAGTGAATCTTAGGGCTTGTTCTGTGAAACTTGGTCGTGGTTTAAAATCATCTATTTTGCTGTTAAATTTGTGAATCTCAGACCTTATATTGTGAATCTCAGACCTTATCTTGTGAATCTCAGACGTTTTGCTCAACTCATTGACAATGTCAATGTCAAACTTGGTCGTGGTTTAAAATCATCTACTTTACAACTATCAAAATATCTTTACAAGAGTTGATGAAGGCAACAATCTTTACAACTATCAAATATCTTTACAAGAGTTGAAATATCTTGCCTCGAACCATTTTTGCTCAACTCAATGTCAATGTCAATGTCAAATTAGCTACATAAATCACATAAGTGACCCTGAAAAATTATTACGACTTTACAACTATCAAAATATCTTTACAAGAGTTGATGTAGGCAACAATCTTTACAGGAGCCTCGACCCACTTTTGCATATTATGACTTCACGGACAATTGTCTTCCTTAATTAAACACCTATACAACCAAAAACAAGTACAATCGACTTATTTACGAAAAATTTGCCAAAGTTATGAAGAAATGAACTTCACATCATTTTTAAGACAATGAAGTGTACCTTTGTAGTATTTTTTATCCCATCTAAGTAGTTCCAATACGATCGATTTTCGATATTGTGTCAAATTCTGCCAAGAGAAACATATATTAATGAAGTATATAGACAACGAACCTATCTTTATTTGGAGAATATCAAACCTTGTTTTGTGATTCTCAAACCTTGTTCAGGGAATCTCAGAGCTTGTTCAGTGAATCTCAGACCTTGCTGATTTTAAACCACTTATAATGACCAAGTTTCACCAAAAAAGCTCTGAGATTCACTGCACAATGTCTGGGGTTCACAAGATAAGCCTTATTTTCGTATGCTAATGAACTTACCTGAAAATATTCACTTTTGGTCCATAAACTATCATCCAAGGCACTCAACCACTTCAACAGAAAAACTCCACAATCATAACTAGACAAAAAAAACAGTAAATGGCTCAAAATAATAACTATTGATCTGTTAACAAAAGGAAAAATATACATGCTTACATACCTTGTTGTTTGTTGAGGGACTTTGAGATTGACATATTCGTTCGTGTGCATGAACTCCAAAGATTTATATGACTCGGCAAAATATTTGAAACATGATGTACCGAAAAAGAAAAGGCAATAACAAGATCAAAATATATTTTGGAATATACTTTTAAAAGAAAAGGCAATAACAATAATTTGGGAAAAAAAAATCATACAATCTCTTTGGCATGCTTGTTGTCAGGATCCACATTAACAGCCACGCATGAGTCAAGGATGAAATTTTTTCCATGCTTTATATCACAGACACAAGCCCACCAATGCTGCAGCTCTGTGTTACTATGGAAAGGGATAAAAACCTGAGATAGTAAATGTCCAGGATTCACAAAATAAGGTCAAGGATTCACAAAACAAGGTCAAGGATTCACAAAACAAGGTCACAAACTAAGTTCAAGGAGTTCACAAAATAAACTCCAGGATTCACAAAACAAGGTCCAGGATTCACAAAACAAGGTCCAGGATTCACGAATTATGTTCCAGGATTCACAAATAAGTTCACAAAATAATCTCCAAGATTCACAAAATAAGGTCCAGGATTCACAAAACAAGGTCAAGGATTCACAAAATAAGGTCAAGGATTCAAAAAACAAGGTCAAGGATTCACAAAACAAGGTCACAAACTAAGTTCAAGGAGTTAACAAAATAAGGTCCAGGATTCACAAAACAAGATCCAGGATTCACGAATTATGTTCCAGGATTCATAAATAAGTTCACAAAATAATCTCCAAGATTCACAAAATAAGGTCCAGGATTCACAAAATAAGGTCAAGGATTCACAAAACAAGGTCAAGGATTCACAAAACAAGGTCACAAAACTAAGGTCAAGGAGTTCACAAAATAAGGTCCAGGATTCACAAAACAAGGTCCAGGATTCACGAATTATGGTCCATGATTCACAAATAAGATTCACAAAATAAGGTCCAGGACTCACAAAATAAGGTCCAGGATTCACAAAACAAGTTCCAGGATTCACGAAATAAGGTCCAGGATTCACATATAAGGTCCAGGATTCACAAATATCTGACCTTGTCGATATGGCTACCAGCAGGTGGAGTGTAACTGTCTTTTATGTGTGTACCCCAAATTTCAGGGTTCTTTTCTCGATCAAGACTCTACAAGTCACAAGAAGGCAATTTTAGAAACAAAACAACTTAAAGAACGCAAAATACTTGAATATCAACATATAAAGGATTTGAGACTGACAAATATTGTTGTTGGCAAGTAGATTAAATTTCTTCTACTGAATGTGCACTTAATTCCAAATATATCAATGACCTACAAAATTAAATTTGTTAGGAAACATATATATATATATCAATGACCTACATATATATATATGGGTGAGCTTATCTTGACACTCCCCCTCACATGTGAGATCCTTATTCCGGCAGATTGGATCTTTTTTTAAGTCTTTTGTCCAACTGCAATTTTTCAAGCCCAGTTTTTCTTTTTCTATTTTTCATGCCCAGATCATTGTTTTAGTTTTTTTTTTGACCATGGGCTCTGATACCATGATAAGTTCTGTTATCGGGTCTGGGCCGTACCCGTATGGAGGAGAGATAGTCCGACTTATAAGTCCAAGGAGGTTCCATCCCAAAACCAATTGGCAATGGGTGGAGTAACTCCTTGGTTTATATGATAGACAACTCTCTCCTCTTTTTCCGATGTGGATACTCACATGTGCCTTTTATCATTCATGGGTGAGCTGTATCTTGACAGAAACAGTTGGCTACATTGATAGCAAATTCAAACTGGAACCAAGTACAAACAGACTAGCATAAAACAATTTGGGATGTTGAGAGCAATAATATAGTAGAGGACCAGAGGACGTTAATAGTGACAACAACATGTCCTGATTCCGCCGATAGGCAGATAACTGCCTCCTTTTTAATGTTTTCTAACACGATGAAAATTACATTCGATTAGTCCTATCAACCAAAATGCACACTTTTGTGGCACCCCCCTTCGGCCACTAACACCTATTCTTCGACAGAGCTCACTGAACACATTATTAGCGCAATGGCTACAGCCAAAAACAAAAGTAATTTCACAGACGCCATTGCTAGTTTTCTAACTCTTTTGTTTGTTAGAGTGCCCAAGTTGTTTGTGTTGTTTTGCTTACTGGAACATCAACAACAACGCATGCTTATATAGGGAGGAGTGTTACTCCGATCTTTCAAAAAATGGTTAAGATTATCGATTTTTGCTAACCAAAAGTTCTTAAATATGGGACCTTAACTTAGTACTCTAGTACGTATATAACAACATAGGAAAAATCACATAACATCTTACTAATTTATGCATTTTTAGCTCCTGTGGCGCCACTAATACCTTCAGCCATAGTCGTACTGGTACTCGTACTCGACCAAGGTCGGAGTACTTTGAACAATGGAAGACTAAACTCGTTTATAGAGTGGCCGAAAATGCCAAATAAAGTCATTTCTAGAGTGGTTGAATGTCAAAGGTTGCATGATGTTTAATACTTCCTCCGTTCAGTTGAATTTCATACGTTCCCGTTATCAACCGTATAAAATTTAACCGAACGGTCCGGAATGGAGGGAGTGTGTGTTTCCAGCTCCAAGGGTAATTATTTTCCTTGCAGATTTGTATGCGCTAGCTGTTGATATTTATTTTTGATCTATTGATACATACAGACCAACGGCGTACTTTTTTTTGGTACATTTAGCTTCAATCTGAATGCATGGATATCAATTTGTTAATCATGTCTAGGTATTGCTTCTTGTAAAAAGCCTTCATCAAGCTATTTGACTTCTTAATGCGGCCGTCACAAAAATCAATAACTTTTAATTCATACAACGGCGTGGTTGACAATCTCTTCGATGATGGACGGAGAGAAATCCGCCTTGTGATCCGATAAGGCTTACTTGAGATCTGAAAGTGATGAAACTGTCTTACCCGATTATGACCTGTAACTAAAATTGATCCAACCTGACCCCGACCCGATTCGTTGATTGACTGAATGAGAATGTTGACCTACTTGGGGTGACCTGGCCCAAAACCACTTGACTTGTAAATGACCCAATCCAAAATGATACGAAGTGAACTATAATTATATGAAACGGTTCATTGATTGCTGCAACTAGGGTGTTAACGAGACGAGCCGAGCCCGGGCTTGGACTTGGGCTTGCTCGGCTTCTGCTTAAGAACCAAAACTCGACCTCAAGCCGTGATTTGAGCTTATCCTAACTTGGAAAAAATGTGCTCGTTATCAAGCTCGCGTGCTTTCACACGAGCTCGAGCTCAAATCGAGCCTATATATAATTGTTAATTTATTGATTTTTTTCTTCTGATATTTTCAATAACAAGGCTAGATGCTTATGTAAAAACATTTGGCAAATCAGTGAGACATTTGATATGTGTGAATACAAAAATATAATCATGATAAAATATCTTTATAAAACGGGTTTGCTAAAGATCGCCCTTAACTTTACTCATATCGCCCCTAAAGATAACTTTTTTTGCCCTTGAATAATAAATAAGCACAAAGTTGTTTGTATATTATTTCTTCTCGAGTTTCGTATTTTATTAAAAACCGCTTCAAAAAAAAAAAAAAAAATTCAAAAAAAAACCTCACTCCTCACAACAACACAACAACCCAGCAACACAACATCATCACACCCTTTTTTTTTCAAATTCAAATTTTAAAAACCGTTTCAATAACAACGAAGAACAAATCACTTCAAACTTCAAACGGATTTCTCCTTCATTCCTCCCAAACTAGAAGAAGGTATGTTTTTTAAGTTTGTTTTGTAACCCAATTAAATTTGTTTGGTTAGTATAGATTTTTGTATAGGTTGATTTAGGTATAGATTTGTGATGAATAGAGCCAAATTTAGGTTGTTTGTTTGTGATTTGTCGCGTATGATTGAAAGCGGAAAAAAAAAACAAAAAAAAAACGACGAATTGCGAATAATCTGGGTACGAGGTGGTCCATTCGTGTGAAATACACGAAACCACCTGGGCAATTTCGTGTTAAATACACGAAACTGCCTGGGCTATTTCGTGTAAATCACACGAATGGACCTGGGTATTTTCGTGTGATTTACATGAATGGACCTGGGGTGTTTCGTGTATTTCACACGAATGGGCCAGGCCATTTTCGTGTATTTCACACGAATGGACCAGGTCAGTTTCGTGTATTTCACACGAATGGACCTTTTTTTTAATCCGTTTAATTTTTTTTTTCAATTTTTACTTCGTAAATTACGTTTTTGAAATTTTTTTTTAATGCGCTTTTTTTTTTCTATATTTACTTCGAATATTACGTTTTTTATTTTTATATTTACGTTTGAATTAGTTTATTTGTAATATTACATTTGAATTAGTTTTATATTTTTTTTATAATATTACGTTTAAATTAGCATTATATTTGTAATTTTACGTAACTAAATTGTTCGTTAATGCAGGTGGTCGATGGTGATGAACGTCGAAACAAACTTCATGCTTCAGCTCGCCGGAAAAAAATTACTTTCAAGATGGGTAGTACTAGTTTTGGTTCGAAAGAAGTTTCTATGCCTTCTGAGACAGATTTTTATGAAGGTGGCGAGTAAGAGCAATATAAGAGAGAGCTTGAGGATGAGATAAGAAATTATGAGGGGTCGGAAAATGAGGAAGAGGAGGAAGAGGAGGATGAAGAGGCAGGAAATGAGGTGATGGAAAATGAGGTGCCGGGAAATCAGGAGGCGGGAAATGTGGAGGCTACTTCTGCTTTACGTGTTAGGCGGGGGATCCATGGTAGATTTGAGCTCTATGGTGAGGGGTCTAGCACTTCGATTCCTGAGCCGTGGAGGAAAGTAAGGGCTAGAGGGAAAGATACTAGTTGGATATTGACAGGGCCAGCACCGGGAGGACCATTAGTACCGGATTTGATTCCAAGTTTTGGTGGACACATATCTTACCTTTTGTGGAGTCAGCCTCAGTTGCAGCGTTTGTTGACTAAATATACTAGAGAGCGATCTTTGGCCGAGCTTCGTTCATGGAAATTGTTGGGGCCAGCTTCGAAGTTAGTTAAGGATTCGGGGATTAATCATTTGCCCAACATCATGCATAAACATTTGAACATGCCATTGTTGTGTGCTTTTATTGAGAGGTGGCAGCCAGACACCAACACTTTCCACATGCCATGGGGTGAGATGACGATATTATTACATGATGTGCAAGAGATTCTTGGGATCAAGATTGATGGATTTCCTTGTAGCATACCTGATGCTGATATGGCACATCTGATCCTTGGCGTGTCGGAGTTGTTGGGTATGACTGAGGCGGAGTTGGGAAGTCAGTGGAGACCCGATAAGGATGCAAAGATTTACAAGGGAAATTTGATTTTACAAAAAACTTTGAAAGATTTGGTTCAAGGAGACAAGCGGGGAATGGTATCGGAGGCTCAGGACTACTTGATGCTTATATTGAGTTCGACGTTATTTGTTGATAAATCGAGTGATAGAGTGCGAGCTAATACTTTCCCGATGCTTAGAGATGTTGGCAGTATGGCTGGGCGTGCTTGGGGTGCCGACACACTTGCTTATCTATATAGGCAAATGGGGATCGCGACGAGGTCTGATTGTAAAGGTTTGTGCGGTAGTTTGACCTTGTTGCAGTCTTTGATTTTTGAGTACTTTCCGGCATTTAGGCCAATGGCTACTTTAGCGGCCGCTCCGGGTACACCTAGAGCTATGTTGTGGTCCACTAGTACGGTGCCACAACGTGAGGCAGGGAGAGCTTTAGTTTCCTATCGTGAGCAGCTTGATATGATGCCGATTGAGTCGGTAGCTTGAAGACCGTACCCTGACCACCCGGAGACCGAGCACCCGCGTAGTGTTTACCACGGTTTGTTGAGATTTATTGATATTGTTGAGCCGTATCAGCCAGATCGATGTCTTCGACAGTTTGGGTACATGCAGGTCATCCCGACCCCTATGGCACGACCTGACAAGGTTTACCGTCCTATGAAGTCCATTTCCTATGATGTGCAGTATGACGGTGCATATTTAGACTACACATGGAATAATTGTAAGATGCACATGGCATTTTTGGATAGGGTGTCGATACCCGCTCACCCACCACATTCCTATGGGGTAGGATATATGGAATGGTTTGTCTCACATTCGCATCCTTACGTGATGAACGTTCCTCGGAAAGCTGATCAATTGTCCTTGGCGAGGTCCCACTTTCCAACTACGGTAACTATATTTAATTTTATTTACTAATTCGCACATTTTTTTGTATTCTTTTAATATATTTGTTATTGTAATTTTCAGGTTGGACAATCTCTTATTCAGAGGCTCTCGCAGTACGACAATGTTGAAGACCCTGCAGTGACCGCAAAAGTCACAGACTTTATAAGGAACGTTCATCCTCAGATGCGTGCGTACACTGGTCGAACCCCGGTTGTGGAGGGTAGTAGGGGGAGAGGCAGAGGATCTGGAGGACGTGGTAGGAGCTGGGGAAATGAAGAGAGGGATCGTCATGATCAGGAGGTCGAGTCGGGACGAAGCAGAGGTCGAGGCAGCGATGATGTCCAAAGGTGGTCGAGATCAGAGCCTACCATTAGTAGGCGTACTTATTAGATGTTGTTGGACTTTTAGTTATTATTTTGTTGGACTACATTTTATTTTGTTGAACTTGTGTTTTTTATTTTGTTGGATTTGTAATTTTTAATTTGTTGGACTTGTGTTTTTTATTTTGATGGACTTGTGCTTTTATTTTGTTGGACTTGTAATTTTTATTTTGTTGGACTTGTAATTTTAGTTTGGTTGGACTTAATTAAAAATTACATGGCATAATAACTAAGTTCATTATGTCAAGTTTCTAAAATATTACAATAACTAAGTAAACGGGTTAAACATAATACCCGAAAATACAAATTGCCACCACAAATCAAGTCTTTCAGTATAAATGTTTTCATAATAGGCGACGTCTTCATGTCGATTATTGTACCACTGATTACTGATGGTAGGCATGGCACAATCATCATCCATGAGTAAATGCACAAAATGATTACCTGTAAAAAGAATCCATAGAATACCATACGGGGCTCTGACACCTGGAACTGGTCGTAGAGGTAGGACGTATTAGAACCGGTCCATACACGATCATCGCGTAGGTTAGGTTGGACAGTCACGAAACATATTGTCCAGTTGAACAATGTTGCAAAACCATGCAAATCCAAGGCATCCATCCAATTAGGCTTTTGACATGGTTTATGATGAGCCCATTTGATTCGTCTACAAGCACCGTTTCACTCATCGTAGTAGATAGTGAAATATATTAACTCTTTCAATTCCACCAACAACTGTTGTCGCATCTCGAGATAATTTTTTTGATTTCCTGTTTTTGCATGAGACATAACCCTAAAACCACAATGACCATCACCCCCTCCCTCGGGTTAAAAACTCCTAAAAAACCATCAATGACCGCCTCAGGCATACAATGCTGATAATCGAAAAGACCTACGTCTGTTACATAGTCATAATTAAGCTCGAGGGGGTCCATCACCTACATATTAACATTAAAAATTAAGTAAATAAAAATATAAACAAAAACAATTATTAAAAATTGAAATTAACTAAATATTAACATTAAATATTAACATACCTCCATCGTTACTGGTTGTCGTACTCGGGTAACTACGTCTGGAATGTTCGAAAGCAGATTTATTACGGGTATTGGACTTCCTTGGACGATCACGGCGTGTATCTATTATTTCAGATTCCTCAACAACCTCGTCCTCAGGATACAACTTAGTGAACAATGACTCAATTATATCTCTTTGGACCGAATGGTGGGAAGCCCGAACTTTATCAAAAAGGTCCTCCATCACATCATTATGGCGAGAACGCCGATGACTGGAATCCGTGTAGGCTAACCGTGACCAAAAACATGTAAATCATCAGGATGAATTCTTTTACCTTCGTGGAAAACTGTATGTAACCGACAAGCACACAATAGCTTATGGGTCGTCCATAATGTGCAACCACAATTCTCCTCCAAATAATAACCCAAATCAATCCCACGATTATATTCCACTAACATTGCTTCTATGGCGGTCGCCGAAACTCGGTTGGAATATGTGTCCTCCGACAATAATGCGATCACAACTGTCGATCATGATGATCACATGTTTAAGTCTCATTTTAAGAATACATGTGGGATGTAATATTTTACAGTCAACTGGTCCACACATATCGGTAATGATTGGCTGACTAGAGTTTGACATTACTGTCGTGCGACGGTGGTGATCAGTTGATCCCCTTAGGTCATACCTAAAGGGTAACACTCTTAATTGATTATTTAATTGATCGTATGACGATACGGGTTAATTAAATTACTTAAAATTGACGGACGATTTTGGAAGTAATATTTACGTGTCTCATTTTAATTTGATTAAATAAGATACGGTCTAAGTAATCGAATTGTTTTATTACTTAGATGAAATTATTGTTTACGGAAACAATTAAAAAGGAATGAATTGATTATTATAAATACAGAATGTTGTAATTTATGACTCGGGAACCCATTACGGTACAAGTAATTATGAATTACTAGGTTAACTTTATAAGTGACATATTTTATTAATATGTTGATTTTTAATTGTTAAAAATACATTTTATATACCTAATGTCATGAAACATGTTACATGTGACAAATTGACAAAATAATGTGTAAAATGGATTTTCCATTTTACACTATATGTGCCGAAAATAAGGAGGGAGTATTAGGCTTATTTGTGTTAATTATGTTTAAGTGGAAGGCATAATCATAAGACCTAATACATAGCCTTACATGCCTATAATTCTTGGGAAGAATTGAAGCTCATGCATTGGCCATAACCCCCCCCCCCCCCTCCCTCCCCCCGATTTTCCTAGTGCAAGGCCAAGGGTTTTTGCTCTTTATTTTTCCTAATATACACTACATGCATACTAGTGTATAATCATTCATTCTAACACATCTAAAAATAGAGTTTTTAGAGAGAATATTACTCCTTCTTCTCCCTTCTCTTAACCGAAAAACAGGAGACCAAATTCAATATTTTGGGTCAATTTTATTTAGATTAATATTGTTCTAGTATTAATAATATTAATCTTTTAAGGGGTTACTTTGGGTATTCATCTTTGGGAGAGATTCTACCCTTGAATCTTTGTTCATCCATATTAGGAGAGCTCAAGAACAAGTAAGAAGGAGATCTTACTTGTGCCCTTTGATCCGAAATTTTATTGTAAGGAAAACGATTTCTTCTCTATATTTATTTATGTTTGCATGCATAAGATCTAAATTAATTTTATGACTAAATTAAATTGAAACATATATGAATATGTTGAGTATAATGAGATATAGATGTCTAACAAACTCTTCCACTCAACATTGAAAATATATTCTCATAATACATATTAGTAACAACTGTCTTGCTTATAGAATCTTCCAGCGTTTTACTAATTTCAATATGTTGCCCGTGAATCATAACATCAGCCCGTTTCCATATACTGTCAAGAGTAAGCTCAGCTGATCCTAACCACATCTTCAATTGAGCATGAGCGGACTCAACTCTAGACGTAGTTGTGTTACCAAAATGAAGCACCAAATTAGTAAAGCATTTGCCAAACATATGGATTTAATGCCACCAAGTCAACTCAAGATAATTGATAAGTGCAGGATGACCACAATATTTTTTCCGCAACTCATTCCACTCCATGGTACATTCATCAAATGTTTTAGCTTCAACAACTTTCTTTCAAGCGCCGTGTGCTAACGCTTTCCCAAAATTACCATTCCTCTCTATGTTCGTTGCTCTAGCCTCAATTACGGTGTATACGTGAAATAAGCACAAAAAATGATGGGAATTACGAAATACAGCAGGAAGTGCAGCAATTAGACCACGCTCGTGATCCGTAACTATGTCTGTTGGCCTCACACCTGGTTCCAACAATGACTCTAACCTTCTCAAAACCCACTTATACCCTTCTTTACCCTCGTTCTCAATTAACGCGTAACCTATCAAAAGACTTTTTCCAACAGGTGTGATGCCTACACATTGAACCAATATAAGACCGTACTTATTTGTCTTGTAGGTGGAGTCGATTAGAATAACATTTGGCCACACTTTAAACATCTGCACCGCCTCTGGATGAGTAAACCAAACATGTGTAAGTTTTTTTTGTTTCAGGATGTTTAGTGGACTCACTAAGGTAGTTAGCTTGGTTCGCTAAATGCAACATATATTGCACACTATTTCTCCCATCTCTATCCTTCGCACTCAATCGGGCATTCTCATTATAAATTTGTTTCAGAATCAGAGGCGGTTGATCAGGATACCGAAGCGTAAAAGCGTGTCTAACCATACCGTTGTTTCACATGGGACTGCCGATACTGCTTAATCAATTCTTTCCGTTCTTCAGTAAATTTCGCTCTACGCCTATGACCTTCTAGAAACTTTCCAAACTTGTGATTGTGAACCCCGCACTTCGGAACAACAACCCACACACCTTCACCTTTTTTAATCACTCTTAATGCAAATGGACACATAAATTTTTTGGTCTTCGATTTTCTTTGCGGTTTCTCGGGATCCTTAGCCTTGCTATTATAAGGTCCGTATCGCTCACATTTCACTATTTTATACGGAGGACTCTTTTCCGTGTGATACTCAGCCTTTACCAAATGAAAGCCTAACCCATATGCAACTTCATCACAACGATCAAATGCTTCTTCAAACGTGTTAAACGGATGCTCAAATACAAACATATCACCGTAATCAACATTCTCTTCACCGGGATCTTCATAATTTTCCTAATTAAATCCATTAACCGTATTTTTTTTTTAAAAAAAAAACCCAAAAACGTATATTAAAAAATAAAAAAAAAATAAAAAAGGACCATTCGTGTGAAATACACGAAACAGCCTGGGACCATTCGTGTGAATTACACAACCATTCGTGTGAATTACACGAAATAACCTGGGCCATTTCGTGTAAATCACACGAGACAGCCTGGGCCATTTCGTGTAGTTTGCACGAATGAGCCTGGGCCATTTCGTGTAATTTACACGAATGAGCCTGGGTCATTTCGTGTATTTTACACGATTGTTCCTGGGTTCTTTCGTGAATCTCGTCCGAAAACATAGTTTCTGGAAAATCGAAAATGCGTGTCCAAAAAAAATAATTTACCATGTACGAAAATGCGTAGAATACCTCATTGTCTTGCGTGTTTTCATTGTCTTGCGTATTTTCAGCTTCCTCGTAATTTCACGTATTACTACCGTCTCCATAACCACTTCCTTCACCGTTACCGTAACTATAATGTTGATCGTTATACCGATAATGTTGTTCGGCATTCCAATCGTTTTGAAATTGACTTCCATCATTATTGTACGAATTATCATTATTGTACGAATTAAAGAGATAATTAAAAAAAGGATTTCCGTCACTCATTTAAAATTTTCCGAAAAAAAAAGTTTTAGAGAGTTAAAGTAGAGAAAAGGGCAAACTTGGAAAAAGAAATGAACTTTAGGGGCGAGATGAGTATTTTAGGGGCGATCTTTAGTAATTTTGTTATAACAATTTAAGCAATATCTTATCTAATCACACAAGTTCGAGCCGCTCACAAGCTTATCGAGTCGAACCAACCTTTGCTCGACTTGACTCGTTAAACTCTCGAGCCGAGCCCGAGCCGAAATTTGACCGAGCCGATCTCGCATTGCTCGTGAGCTGTGTCGTCTCATTATTACCCCTAGTTGTAACTTGCAAGTTGCAATGCTCCATAATAAATAATTAATTTTAAGACAATTTTTGTTTATCACATTAATACTACTTAAAGTGTGTTCATATTGACTCGACACAACATAACCCATACCCGAAAACTACCTGATTCAAAAGAGCTCAAACTCTGAATGAACCGACAACTTAATATCAGAAACTAATTCGAAACCTAAAATACCCCGACCCAATCTAAAATGTGTGACTAATCCGAATTAACTCGAGTCAAATGACCATTTGTGATTTGCCACCGACGTTTGTACTAGAGAGGGGAAAGAGACGTTACCTAAATCAAAACCGCGCTAAAATATACTCTCGTGTATAAATACAACAAAACTAATTAAACGCTCCTCACAATTCTCAATTCCATAAGAAAAACACCCAAATTCCTGAAATCAATCAACCCTAATTTCGTCTCACTCTCTTTTCAATTTCAATTAAAGTTAATTAAACTTTGTTTAATTCACAAAATTAAGATGAATGTGACCGTTGCAAAGAAGAAGGCATCTGCGAATGTGAAAGCTAAGGTAATTTCGTCTCTTTTTGGTATTCTTCCTTTTCGTAAATTGTAAAGAAGATTTCTGGGTTTAATCTGATGTTTAGAATTTAATTTCTAGGTTGATCTTGTTATTTTATTAGGAAATATTTGATCTTTTAGATGAGTTGTTGCGGATTTAGGGTTTTATTGATTGATGTGGTTGAATTTGCTGGTAGCCTATTGATTTGATTTGATTTAAGAAGGTGAATTTATTATAATACTAATAATCTTAATCCATCCAGATGAATGTGAAGGTTGTTCGGAAACCCCTTGGGGATCTGACCAACAGGCCACGCCCTCTTCAAAAACCGTCTAAGAAGAATTCAGTCGATAGTAATGTATCTGCTGCTGTGAGTCACCCGAAACGAGAGAATTACGATTGGGTCAAGGAGGAAGGATTCCTGCACAATCATGATAAATGTATCAATCATGATAAATGTATGATCAAGGACATACTTCCACAATGTTCCCCGCCTGTCAAGTTTGAGATTCGTATGGAACTTGACGACTTTCTGACTCCTGTAAAACTTGTCGAGTTTGACATTGACTTATTTGCGGGATGTTCATGTTCCCCGGCAAGGCCTCCAACACCTGGGTCTCCACTTTTGGATATAGACCCATATTGGTTTACAGTTTGGGATGATATGCCACCTTTCGAGCTGCAAAAGGATTTGTAGTTGTTTGTTTATCAGTCCTAGACTAGTAGACCGATCCAAGATCCTCTGCTGCCCAGGTACAGAATGTGTAGTAGTGGTATCAAAGACCTGGTTAGGACCGGGGTTGCTCACTGGCATGCGACCTTCGATTGGAGTTGTGTCAGCAATGTTGGTTCCATGCTGCCTTGCTTTGTCTTCTGTACTTTATTCATTACTATTGTACTTATTTACACATTTAATTTTTCGAATACGCGACTGCTTCTTAACAATTCACAAATTATAGTTCTAAGATTAGTTATTTATTTTTATGCTATAGGCTACTCATTTTCATTAGGATGGTCGTTCTCGGCCTCTTCCTTACAAGGAGAGTGAGACATAAAAATGAAGATGCAATATGGTCTGGGGAATGTACGTGGTCCGTGAGATTTGGTTTGCGTTCTCTTCGCTTCTTGATCATTTGCCTATCTTTGTCCTGAATAGATAAATTTTCAGATAACTGGTCATAAGCCATTGCGCTTTTAAAGTTCCTCTTAATTAATCATTCATTGTTTTACTTTAGCTTATAAGTAGTGACTTGATCGAGAGTAAGTAATTGGCCATCTGAACAATATAATGTGGCCTGGTCTACTATTTGTAAGTGTTTCGTGCGAGTTCTGAATCCTTTTGGTAACAGTCTTTAGCGTTGACAGTTTAGTGAGGCCTTTGTTTAGTCCACGGTACATGTGAGGTTGCTGGGTTGTGGAGTGAGTGGCTATGAATTATGTGATGGTTATGGAGTGAGTCGGAAATTTTGTGGGTAGTGCATTTGAGTATCTCTTAATGATAATAGTTTCTATTCTTAGAATTTATGATAGGTATTAAAATTGTTCTAGAGTACTGTATGGTTTACGTGGTATGCCTAGCCGTTTATTCTGCTGGATGATGTTTAATTTATTTGTTTCTTTGTCTGGGTGATTCATGTGAGATGGCGGTAGGTCGACAGTTGATGGTAAGTTCTCCCGCTTAATTAGGTTCTTACCTTGATGGGGTTTGTTTGATTTTATGGCGGTAAGTCGATAGTTGATGGTAAGTTCTCCTGATTGAACTGGTTCTAGGGTTTGATTGCGGGTTGTTTTTCGGTTGACTAAGTCACATCAGTGTGTTTGTTTGAGGTATTTCTTTTGTTTTTGGGTTGAATTGGCGTTTAATGAGATTTTATGTTTAATTGATGTTTTTTTTAGCTTATACTTGGTCGTCGATATGTTAATACTCCTAAAGGATTCATGAGTACACATATACCAGTATAATTTGCTCTCTTCAAATTTTCATATCCTTGATTATCGCCGTACCAAATTTCCGGATTTTATAATTCAAGCTTACTGACTGGATTTCAAAAAATATTTTTCTTACGGTGTGATGGAACTCAAAATGAGGGGGTAAACCACTTCTCTTATCTTATCTTTGTTTGTTGGACATTTCTTGTCACAATAGAGTTCCAGATTTGCTCCCTTCTCTTTCTTTACTTTTTAAAAAGGAGGACTTAGTAAACTGTAGCTAGGTGATAAAGATGGCGGATTATGGTGAGAAATGACAAATTTTGTCAGTCTTTCTTTTTCTTTTGTATATTATTGGTTAAAAGATTCAGCTAGGTCAGTGTCGTATCTCGCCTTACGGTCTGTCCTGTGTTTGAGTGCAATTGTCGGAGGTGAGATTCCCTAATTTTTCGATTTCAGTGTTTTCGTTTTTAGCTCCACAAACATGCGCAGACAAGCGATATATAATTTTTCTGGGATGGAATACAATATATATATATATATATATCTTGATCTAATTTCTCGGTATTTTGCACAAGGAGTTGGTGTGATGGCGATGACGGCGGCGGCAACAACCATGTATTCACTATTTAGTATGCCATCTTATTCTCGTTTACCTTTGTGGTTTCATTAATTATGCACTAATTTTACTAATGTTGAATGATTGTTGCTAAATACTGTTATTTGATGAGTTTGTTATGGTTTTAAGATTAATGGTTAGTTACTTTTGTTAATTAAGGTAGGAGGCTTTAGAAATTCATGCCACTGTTTGTATTAGTCTTATATTTAGTCGCTTTGGGACGAGTTTTACCCTCCGTCCCTTTTATTCCCCAACTCTTCCTTAGCAATAGTAACCCCTAACCCTCCCCTCTCCCTTCAAATCTTCAACATCCATTTTTTGCTTAACCCCCATTCGTTCCCTACCTTTCATTCTTCTTTTTCATTTCATAACCTACTTTCTCGTTTGCTGGTTTCATTCATTCTTATGCTCAACGATGGTACAACTGGCTCTTTTCAGTTTGGTGGTGCTTATCAGTTCTCACCGTACCAAAGAGCAAAGGTTCTTACTTTATAGTTGTTGCTAGGTCAGCTGCTTGTTCCTGTGGCTGTTGTTTAGTTGGTTTATTTTGCTAGCTGTGTTTACAGGTTAGGTTTTGAGTGTTGTTGGGTGCTATATGTTGGACAATGTTTGCTCAGTAGTTTACGGTGAGTTTGCCTACTAAGTTAGGGTTTCCCTTTAATGGGTTTGTTAGTCTTTTTTGCGAATCTTTAGTGTATAATGAGCAGCTAACTATTAATCTTTGTACATTTCGTATCTCCTCACAATGCATAGTATTGTATCCTGTGGCTAAATGGAGAGAGCTTACTACTTACTCTAGCAGTTAAGGCGATGGTATTATGAACAATATGGCGTGATTTCAGATCCTCTTCCCTTAGATTGTAATGCCCTTGTGGTTTGTGGCTCATTTGACACACAGAAAAAAAAAAAAAAAAAAACTTATTATATCATATATTAGCTATAGTATTTGGTGGAGAGCAAAATGAGCCATTAAATGTTTTGCTTTGGAGCAATTTGTGAAGGATTCTTTTCATAGACAATCTCCTTGTTTTGTAAACACATTGGCATGTTACCTAACTATAGCAATAGGTTGGTAGTCTTTTCTGACATTGAGATAATTTTGTTGTACTATAATATGTGTGAATTTGTACTCGGGAATGTTTGTGGATAAGTAACATATTTTGCAGCCCAGTTTCAGTGATGGATCTTTGACTCCGTAGGTTTTATATGTGTGTTTTTTTGCTTCGCATCACAAGCTTATTTAGGATTGCAGTATATTCTAAATATACAGCTTTTCTGGATCTGTTTTGCATTAATTCCCTACCTCATGGTTTAGTTATGGATTTACTAAAGCTTAAACCGTGAACTACATCAATGTTCAAATTATTTTTAACAAGCTTAATTGAACAACCAATTTTCGAGACTTAGGAAATTCAGACCATTTTAAAGATTTTAGTTCATTTACGTGTCACCAATGAATATCATTGCTTGATGGGTAAATGACTTAGACCTAAGGTTTTGTTACTATGTTTAACCTTGTTTTCCACTGTAACTTTTGTTAGTTCACTTTTTTTTAATGTCTGGACATTCTACAGATAAAGTTGCATAAAGTGGCACTTTTTAACAATTTTTACCTGCCACGTTGTCATTGACGACAGAATTTACCTAGCCTGACCTCTAATAATTTCAACATCAATCTACAGGTTGAAGTGGTGCCTTGACTGAGAGTTTCTGCTATATTTTGACCCCGGTGCAAGCTCAAAGACATTTAGTGACTTCTCTTCTTTTGTCTTTGCTGAAACAACAGAATGTCTAATGGAGAAGATTTTTACTCCTCCTTGACTAAATGTGCTGTTGTTTCTACAGAGACACGCGAATCGAAGATAGTCTACTGGCGTCTCATTGAATAGATGGTGCCTAAACTGACGGTTACGGTGTGTGCGTCTTGTTTGTGTTCTTACTTATTGTCCTGACTGGTTTGTGCCTTAAACATAATACGATAAGCAACAGTTCTTTCGTGTGTGTGCATCTTGTGTATGTAATGGTCACTGGCAAGGGGTTAGGGTTAAGCAACGCATCGCAACATCATTCCACTTCACTCCAAGTTCCCAACTTTTTCCTTTTAAAATTGTACCCTTAATTTATTATTATATTTATATTATATTATATTTGTATTTATATTGATTGAACTGGTTCTAGGGTTTGATTAAAGTGGGTGTTTGCTTATTTTTTGTGGGTTGCTGTTTTTTCTTTCCAATTGACTATCTCACATTAGTGTTTGCGATATTTCTTTTTAGAGTTATATTGAGGTTTAATGCTAGTTTGTGTTTAGTTGACGTTTCTTTGTGCTTATATTTGGTTGTCATTTTTTTAATACTCCCGGAGAGTCCCGTCGGTTCATATACACCGGCATAATTTGCTCTTTTCAATTTTTCATATTCTGGGGTCTCGCCGTACCAAAGTTTCTGACTTTATAAGTGTATCGTGGTCATTGTTTTATAATTCAGAGTTTCTGACAGGCATATTTGAGTTTGGGGAGGTTTTGTGTGTATTTGAGTCGCACAACATATATTTTTAGTTTGTAGGTCCCTGAAGATGAACATGTAACTTTGTAGTTCAGTATCTGCCAAACATTCTTATTCACCCTTAGTCAGATACACTTATCCTTCTACACATTCTGGAAGCACATTCTGGAAGGTAATTAAGCCTCTTATACTTAAAGAGGTTAATTATGAAATTTCAGTAAGCTGAGTTTCTGTCAGGGTAATTTGGCGGACCTAACGGTGTAAATTTGTGAGAGAATTTAAGGTCCTCCCCGCCCTGACGAATCATATTAGATGGTTAATTTGATACGCGGAAATTGGTTTGTCTCCTATTCCTAATTTCATATTCATTTGCTAATCATTTGTGCATATATGCATAGGTTCTAACGATGATGGTGAAGGAGGGCAAGGTTGATGGCAGTGTGAAGGCATCACACTCCTAAGAAGGCAGCAAAATAGGGAGTGTGATTGTTGAAGGAAGTGAGAAGGGTGCGAGATGATGAGGTAATATAGCAAACTTTGAACTCTCTGTAAGATATTAAATCTTTTTAGCCTACTTTTGCTTACATTATGTTCGTAGTTTGTGATAATCGGATTAATGTTTAGGATAATCCATGGCGATTGTGCATCATAAAATAATTTGTAGTTTATACGTATAGTTCTTTAGCCTCCAACTAATGGTGTGCCAGTCAAATAACATGTTAGGAGAAGAAGAGGTCCGAAAAATATTGAAAAATCATAAGAATGACATGTAAGATGTGTTCAGGTAATCAGGTTTCTGGATTGAAAAGAGGGCGTTCGAATGTAGAATTTATGTGTTCATGCATCTGTTGCCTTGTATAAATTGGTCAGAATCATGAGAATTTTCACTTGTGTGCATGGTACGTCTTGAGAAAGTCTGGCAAAAGGAAATGATTAGATGTGGTTTATGTGATAGCTACAACCTTATCTATTTAAGTTTCTGCTGGACCGAACCTGCTATTTTTGGATGGGAATGTATGATATTGAGGATCTTATTGCCTTATTTTTGACAGTATGATGAAGTGTTTCTGGACTTACTTCTCAATTTGATTGAAAACGAATGGAAACAGATAAAGAAGAACGAGAAAACCAACGCTTTTGAATTTGTGTACTAAGGCTAGGTTTGACGATGAAGATGGTGTTTTTGAGTTTGTAAGGAGGTTACCTCGATATTGTTGGTTACTATTGTTTGTTGATACGGCGACTGACAAATTGGGTAGACTGTTTGTTTAAATCTACTTACGGGTGCAGAGGATATCACTACAATGTTGTTGATATTGCCTACTTCAAGTTTAGGATGCTTTCCCTTAATCTAGTGTTGTGTTTTCTTTTTTTCTATTAGCTTTGATTTTTCGTTGGATATAAGCTCAGACTTTGAACTAGCATAAGAACCACAATTAGTTTTCTTTTGTTGGCAATTTCTGTGTTGCGGTTTCTATTTATGGTTATGAAGGGTTCATAAGGTTTTGATGGTTTGGGTTTATGGGAGTGAGTGTCGATGTTGTTTTCAGAGACCAAAAATAGGCTTATCTTGAGCATTTCTTTGAATTTTTTGGGGGCAAAATTCGAAACTTCGGCTATAGGTGTTGTGATCCATAGGTCCAATCATGTCCATTTCATCACTCCGCTCAGCATACAAGTAACCTCGCTTTTCACTTTACTGTCAATTTCACGCCCTAATAGTTTCTGCCCTTTATTCTTCTTTTGTTTCTCTTGTTATTTTTTTTTGTGGCAGCTAATTTGCTTTTTGGATGTGATTTGATTTATTCTATTTTGAGTTCTTATTTACAATATTGCGAATAAACTAGCCTATTAGGACTTTACAATTTTACTATCCTATCTAACGTATAATACACCTATAATGAAACTGCAGTTCTTTTCATTACTTCTCCAACCGGTCTTAACTTTGAGTGGCTTTTCAACTCAGAACAGTATTGAGGATGGATTTTTTTATCCATATAATGATATTCATTTAAGGTGCTCCTAATGATAGAAAACCTTCAGAATGATGGAGCCAAATCACAACATCAGTTAAGATTTGTAGAGAAAAATCTACTCCGAATATCGAATGTTTGAAAGGTTCTAAAGTTGATGATGTAAATGTTATGTATTAAATATGGCCTGGACGCTCTGGAATGAGTAGGTTTAGTTGATATATGAGTTGTAGACGTCACTAGGACAGTGGACAGTCCTGAACATCAGATAGGTCGGAAATTTGGCACTTGAGTATTGAAACTGTTGGATGCTCATCTTTCTGCTGTAATAATTTTTAAAAATTATATTAGGTCCTCATTGCTTTGCTGAACTGTTGAGTTAGTGAGTGGTTTTGTTTTAAAGTGGCTGCAAAGTAGTATTTAGTTGATGGAACACTCACATTTTACTTTCGTGCTCCAACAGATGAACAAAACTAGCAGCTTTTGACTCGGGAAAGGCCTTGATGATTAACAAGATACAACCTTTTATTCACCTTTAGGATACTTGCATCTTACGCTTTGTCCTATGTGGAACACGCCACACCGCTGCTCAAAGGTTTAGTCGTCTTTGAACAAATCATGCTTCTAAGAGAAGTCAACGAGCCATTTTGAATGCTTGCTGCTTCCAACAGTTAGTCTCACTACCTCTTGCATAAGAGTTGGTGAATTCAACGTCCCTTCAACAACTAAGCTTTCAGCAACAGCAATATTGTTATTTTTATTGTTACCCAAAACACTATAGTAGTGTATCATGATATTTGATAGTTGTACAACTTGTACCAATGAGGCGTCTAAGTATCATACATATGCCCGAATGCATAGTATTTACGAGCATATACATGGATACATGTATATCTATTGCAGACTATTCTTCGTGATCTATTTTACGGATGTTCTTCTCTAATTATATTGCACCCAACATCGTGTTTTCAGACATTTTTGCCAATTGTGCAATCACTATTATACTTGGTCCGCCGTTTCTAAATATATGATGGAACATTTCCTTTTCTGTTCACGTATTTCTAACTTGTTTTCGCTTAGCATTTCACCAATTTGGGGCACCACGCCCGGTAGGGCGCGGAGCAACAACTAGTCATGATAAATGTATCGAGTGTGCCAATGCGACTATGATCAAGGACATACTACTTCCACAATGTTCCCCGCCTGTCAAGTTTGAGACTCGTATGGAACTTGACGAGTTTGAGACGACTCCTATAAAACTTGTCGAGTTTGACATTGACTTATTTGCGGGATGTTCATGTTCCCCGGCAAGGCCTCCAACACCTGGGTCTCCACTTTTGGATATCGACCCATATTGGTTTACAGTTTGGGATGATATGCTAGTTTTCGTGCTGCACAAGGATTTGTAGTTGTTTGTTTATCGGTCCTAGACCAATTCAAGATCCTCTGCTGCCCAGGTACAGAATGTGTTAGGACCGGGATTGCTCACTGGCGTACGACCTCCGATTGGAGTTGCGTCAGCAATGTTGGTTCCTTGCTTTGTCCTCTGTACTTGACGCGATCCCATATGTAGCTGCAAGATTACATGTTTTACTAGTTGTCTATTACTCCGTATTAGATTAGATAGAGAATTCTATGATACATAATTTTGTGCAGGCATAAAATCTTGTTTTTTCAATGATAAATGTGATCACAATAATTAATGAATTAGTACCTCGTACCTGAAAGAGTACATCTGAAGCTAAAGAGACTGTCATCTCTTGTATCTGTTGGAACATTATAGAATGGCTCTCTAGTTTGAAACAGATGAATGTCATAACATTCTTTGCAACGTATCATGTGTACGTACTGTGCTGTTGTTTGAAATTGTCTTAGTGATCAGAATGTACTTACTCTCCCTATTTGGTCTCTTATCGATTGCCACTCGACTGTTGTTTACAGCCCTCGTGCAAACACCATTTGTATTTGGTCTGTTTGAAATTGTCCGTCGACTGTGAGTTTATTCGTGACAAACGAATAGTAATGGAGTTATTATGGATTATATCATGAACTTACGCCGGGTGATCAGAATCAATATCATGCATAAAACAAGTACCAAGAATAAACAAAAAACAAGCTTGGCACACAATACGTAAAATTCATAAGGGTAAACACTTGGCTACAATAATAGCAGAAAATTCAAACTGGAACCAAGTACAGAGAGACAGACTAGCATAATACAGTAGAGGACGTTAATAGTGACTATTAGCAATAATACCTCTACAAATAAGGAAAAGATAGCACAATCAATCAACCCCACAAATCAAGCAAACACAATCAATCAGTGATATACTCAATATTGTAATTATAGACAATATAATGTATAGGCTCCCTTTCCCATCCTTAATTAGACTACCTCTCATCTTATATATACCTAGATCATTAGCTTTGTAAATCATTCAGTTTATATATACAAATAACACCTTCTTTACATGGTATCATCAAGGAGTCATAAGAAATCCTCTAACAACCCTCTCTCAACCCGTCCCACCACCACATTCAAACGCAGCACTCCCTTTGATTTTTCCACCGCAGTCACAACCATGACCAACCCCGAAAACATGATTCCCAACCCACATGAGACCACCAAACCCTTGATTTCACTCAATTTGAATCACTGTGTAAAACTCAAGCCGCTCAACTATGTCTCGTGGCGATTTCAACTTATGAATATCCTCTTCGGGTACAGCCTATTCGGCTACCTCGATGGATCCACCGCATCACCACCACCCACCATCACAGGTTCTGACAAAACAGAACAACCCAATCCCGCATACCTCTCGTGGCTCAAGCAAGATGGCTTGATCCTCGGGGCTCTATTGGGCACACTCAGTGCCACGGTTCAGGCACTAATCGTGCGTGCTACCTCGGCCAAAGAGGCATGGGACATACTCTCGAGCACCTATAACAACCCTTCTCGAGCCCATGTCCTCCAACTTAAAGAACGATTAAACTCAATAGTCAAACCCGCTGATCAAAAGATCAGTGACTATATGAACACTTTCAAAACTTGCATTGATCAATTGGCTTTATTGGGTACAACCGTAGACCCTGATGATATAGTCTCGAAAATTCTTCGTGGGCTTAATTACAATTTATATAAACCAGTTATTGATGCCGTGAGAGCCCGTGACGATTCAATCTCTTTCGAACTGCTTCACGAAAAGCTACTGCATCATGAAGTTCTCTTAGACCAACAACCACAATCTGACCTATTTCAACCTCATCGCTAATGCTTTGCGCCGCCACAACAATAACTACCGTGGTAACAACCGTCACACCACCAATACACCACAATACAACCCCCTCTTGCCACCCCTCGCTTCCCGCATCCACAATTGCAACCCCACGCCCTTTTAAAAGCCGTTGTCAGTGGTGTCGTCAAGTTGGACACGTCATTGCTAACTGCCCGTATTTCCGCCAAAAATACCCTCTTATCACCTTCCCTGCTCCACCCCAACGTCAACCTCAGTACACCCCTGCCCAAGCTCACACGGCAACCACCACCCCTCTTCCCAACCAAAATTCCAACCCGAATTATCTACTTGATAGCGGAGCCTCGCATCATGTAACCCATGACCTCGATACCCTTGCGCTCCATTCACCTTACTTTGGCCCGGATGACCTCGTTATTGGAGATGGCTCGACATTGGATATTGCCAACATAGGTTCATTTCAATTACCTTACTCTTCTCTTAAATTTACTAATGTGTTACATGTACCAAAAATTTCACGTAACATACTATCTATCTCGAAAATATGTCATGATAATAATGCTTATGTAGTGTTCTCATCATCTTCTTTTTTTGTTAAGGCAATTTCGACGGGCAAAACGCTTCTCCAGGGCAAGGCTAAAGATGGAGTTTACGAGTTGAGCAACACGCAACCAATGGCCTATTTAACCAAGAAAGGCTCAACTCACCTTTCATGGCATCATAGACTAGGACATCCTACCTTTGATGTAATGAAACATATTAATAAAAATGCACCATTTCCGATTACAAATTTTTCTTATTGCGATTCTTGTCAAATTAGTAAGAGCAAAAAACTACCATTTGCGAACTCAACATTTAAAACCACGGCACCCTTAGAATTAATCTACTCGGACCTATGGACAAGTCCGGTACTATCTCGTGAAAATTACAAGTATTATGTTGTATTTGTCGACCACTTTAGCAAATACATATGGCTATTTCCGATTAAAAACAAGTCCGAAACCACCCAAGTTTTTCTTCGCTTCAAAGCACTTGTTGAGAAATACTTCAACAAAACGATAAGATAATTCTTTTCCGATAATGGTGGAGAATTTCAAAAATTAAATCCCGAACTACTTAACAATGGGATAAGCCATTTTACCTCTCCACCTCACACTCCCGAACATAATGGGTATGCTGAAAGACGTCATCGACACATTGTTGAAACAGGCCTCGCATTACTCGCCCATGCTGATATACCCACCAAATTTTGGCCATTTGCATTTAGTACGGCCACATATCTCATTAATCGTCTTCCTACTAAAACATTAAATGGTGAAACACCGTACTTTAAGCTACATAATACAAAAACCGACTATCACAAATTACATAATTTTGGATGCCTTTGCTATCCATGGCTAAAACCATACACAAAACATAAACTAGAATATCGCTCTACACCTTGCATTTTCGTTGGCTATTCATCCACCCAAAGTGCATTTCATTGTCTTGACCCCAAAACCAATCGAATTTATACGTCTCGACATGTCAAATTTATCGAGGATGAATTTGCATACCACCGACTACTCCAAAAGGAGCCATTACCACCGACACACAATGATCCCGAAGAATGGTGTTCTCTTGTAATTCCTATATTACATACATCTCCTACTTCGCCACTGTCACCACCGCAAGCACAACAATCCCGGCATCCCATTCACTCTACTTACACCCGTCGACCCCACACTAAGACACCTACATCCACCACCACGCACCAACCACCCATCAACCCCTCCACTACCACGGCACAGCCGCCTATTACTTCCTCCACCCCCACGCCACAATCCGCTTCAACTCCCTCTACTCAATTACCACCCAACACCTCCACTACAACCACTCAACCATCGACCTAACCTAACAGCGAACCCATCCATACTGTCACTACCCGCTTAACCAATAACATCCGCAAACCCAATCCTAAATACGCCAAACTCGCTTACATTGGGCCCGCTTCCACCTCACTGCCCAAAACAGTCAAGCAAGCGCTCATCCTTCCCCAATGGCGTCAAGCCATGGAAACTGAATTTCAAGCACTAACAAACAACAAAACCTGGACGCTAGTACCTCGTCAATCATCCCACAACATTGTTGGTTGTAAATGGGTCTATCGCGTCAAATATAACCCCGATGGAACTCTAAAGCAATACAAAGCACGCCTAGTTGCTAAAGGCTTTCATCAAAGACCGGGAATCGACTTCAATGAAACCTTCAGTCCAGTAGTAAAACCCACCACTATTCGACTTATACTCTCGCTCGCTGTCACCCAAGCATGGCCCTTAAGACAGCTCGACATTAACAATGCCTTCCTTCAAGGTACACTAACCGATGATGTTTACATGGCTCAACCTCATGGCTTTGTAGACATGACCCAACCTAACTCCGTCTGTAAATTAAACAAGGCCATATATGGCTTAAAACAAGCTCCTCGAGCTTGGTACACTGAACTCAAAACTTACCTTGTCACCTTTTGTTTTAAACAATCCATTTCAGATTCATCATTATTTCTTTTAAAAACCAAAACAACGTGTCTTTACATGCTTGTCTACGTTGATGACATAATAATCACGGGACCAAACCCTCAACAACTTCAACAATTTATAACACAACTTGCTAAACGATTCTCTCTAAAAGACCTAGGACCACTCTCCTATTTTCTTGGAATAGAAGTGACACCAAACAACCTTGGCCTTCACCTCAACCAATCTAAATACATACATGACCTATTACACAAATACAAAATGTCTGAAGCAAAACCAAATACCACACCTATCGCTACTGACCATCACCTCATTCGTGAAGACCACAAACCTATTCACGAACACTCTGACTATCGAGCAATAGTTGGTAGTCTTCAGTATCTCTCCCTCACAAGGCCGGATATTGCCTTCACGGTCAATCGACTAGCCCAATTCTTGCACCATCCCACTACCACCCATTGGACAGCTCTCAAACGTTTACTACGATACCTTCAAGGCACCTCCACGCATGGAATCCAACTATACCGTACCTCACCTCTTTGTCTTCACGCATTTTGTGATGCAGACTTTGCTGGCGATAAGGACTCGTTTCTCTCTACCTCTGGCTATGTTATTTACCTTGGTCGTAATCCTATCTCCTGGTCTTCCAAAAAACAACGAGGACTCGCCCTATCTACAATCGAAGTCGAATTTTATTTGTTCGTTACATTACTCTTTGAAACACTATGGCTTCGAAATTTACTACTTGAGCTTGGCATCACCATAACAAAGCCACCCGCTGTTTATTGTGACAACATGTCGGCCACTTTATATGCCAAAAATCCGGTCTTTCACTTCAGAATGAAGCACATGGCCCTATTATTCCACTTCTTTCGTGAACAGCTCCAATTGGGACACATGCGCATTCAACACATTGCAGGAAAGGATCAACTCGCAGACGCACTTACCAAGCCTTTACACAAGCATCGTTTCCTTGACCTGCGCGACAAGATTGGCCTTCGACCCCCTACGTCCATCTTGAGGGGGAGTATTAGCAATAATACCTCTACAAATAAGGAAAAGATAGCACAATCAATCAACCCCACAAATCAAGCAAACACAATCAATCAGTGATATACTCAATATTGTAATTATAGACAATATAATGTATAGGCTCCCTTTCCCATCCTTAATTAGACTACCTCTCATCTTATATATACCTAGATCATTAGCTTTGTAAATCATTCAGTTTATATATACAAATAACACCTTCTTTACAGTGACAACAACATGTGTTGATTCCGCCGATAACCACACATCGGCCTCCCTTGTAAAGTCTCTTGTAGCAGCGAAAAGAACGTTCAATTGGTCCCGCTGTCGACCAATCTCCACACTTTGTGTAGCACAATCTCCTGTTCACTAACACCTCTTCATCGGCAGAGCTCACTCAACACATTATTAACGCAATGGCTATAGCCAAAAACAAAAGTATTTTCACAGACGCCATTTCTGGTTTTCTAACTCTTTTCTTTCTTATAATGCCCAACTTGATTCTTCTGTTTTGAATAATTTTATTTTTAGGTCCGCTCCTCGAGTCTCTTATATATATGTGGGCTTCTAACATCTTTGTTTTTGGAAACTAATCAATCTTTGATTCTTTCCCTATAATGTTTTATACTCTTTCCCCATAATGTTTTATACTCCGTATCAATCTTTAATTCTTTCCCCATAATGTTTTATACTCCTTATGATTTTAAACAGAACTTTGAATACTCTAATTAAAGGTGTTCTAGATAAATTTGTTCTACAACTCTACATTCATTAATAAGCGAATCGAACGTAATTAGAACCATATTACTCCGTTCTTCCGTATCATATGTTCATGGTTAAAATAATTTACAAAGAATTAAAAAAGGTAAATAAATGATTAGCGAATACATCTTTTGAAGATTATTCATAATTCATCGAATAGGAATAATTATAATAGTTGAGCCTCAGATCAACCATACTTTTTCGATGAAATGGACGAAAAATGTTGTTCTGGTTATGGGCAGCAGATGGCGTATCCATCTAATGTCTTGGGCTAAATTTTTACTATCCTAAATTGAAAAGTTTTTTTTTTTTTTTTTTTTTTGAGAAGTCACTTTATTATATTTTTTCCCACCTTCAGATTTCTACTAAAATTATGTTCGAACTCCAGCTGCATCAAAATCGCGTGTATGTCTAATATCTTAGGTTAAGAACAAACGACTGTCGCATTACAAAGTTACAACACAATGTGTATATATGGTGCAGTTTAATGAATTATATTTCGTTTATTGGATTAGTTATAGACTAGGGGGCCTAATGTCTTGATGAAAATGTTAGTACGTGGAACTTGTTCCGTAGTTTTTCCTGTATAAAGGATGGATTTCACATGGAATAACACACAACAATCTCACATAGTATATATCAACACAAACATGGTGATTAGAAAGTTACAACGAGTGTTCTAATACAATAACTGAGGGGTTACTCTAGGACCTAGGGGTATTATATATTTTTATATTAGCAGCATTCACTAATATTACCAGAGGTCTAGAGTGTGTCTTCCTTTAATTAAAGGTCATAGCGTCCGTCGACTATGAGTTTGTGACAACGAATCGTAATGGAGTTATTATGGATTATATCATAAATTTAAGTTGGGTAATCAGATTGAAACTAAAAATCAATATCATGTATACAAGTACTAAGAATAACAATAACAATAACAATAACAATATAACAAACAAATAAGCTTGGACTGCAAATCTGTAAATGAACTTGAGAAACAGTTGGCTACTTGGCTACATTGATAGCAAATTAAAACTGAAACCAAGTACAGATAGATTAGCATAAAACAATTTGCGATGTTGAGAGCAATAATACAGTATAGGACGTTAATAGTGACAACAACATGTCCTGATTCCGCCGACAGGCAGACAACTGCCTCCCTTGTAATGTTTTCTAACGCAGTGAAAATTACATTCGATTCGTCCTATCAACCAAAATGCACACTTTTTGTGGCACTCCCCTCCGACCGCTAACACCTCTTCTTCGGCAGAGCTCACTGAACACATTACTAACACAATGACTACAACCAAAAACAAAAGTAATTTCACAGACGCCATTGTTGGTTTATTTTATAAGTCTTTTGTTTGTTAGACTTCCCAAGTTGTTTGTGCTGTTTTGTTTACTGGAACATCAACAACGCATGCTTATATAGGGGGAGTGCTACCCCGATCTTTCAAAAAATGATTAAGATTATCGATTTTTGCTATCCAAAATTTTATTTCTAGGTCCGCTCCTAAAGTCTGTTATATATGCGGGCTTCTAACATCTTTGTTTTGGAAAGTAATCAATCTTTGATTCTTTCCCCATAATGTTTTATGATTCTAAAAAAGTGTTTTGAATACTCTACCAAAAATTGTGTTACAGACAAATTTGTTCTACAACTCTACAATCAAAAATAAGCGAATCACACGTAACTAGATCCATATTATACCCTTTATCGTCCTTATCATTTGTTCATATATGATTAAAATATCTTTGAAAAAAAATTAAAAAGGTAAATAAATATTAGCGGGGAATTAAGTACATTTTTTAACGGTATATCAAAATCTTTTAATGAAGAATAGAAAAAAAAAATGTTGTTTTGATTCGGATTAGTATTAGTTAAAATGGTCCGTTTATCGTAATTGAATGATTTTTTAATGTCTTAGGCTAGGATTTTACAATTCTAAATATTTTCAGAATAACAAGTGATTTTTCTAGGACCCAATTTTTTTATTTTTTATTACTCCCTCCAATTTCCTATGTTGTTCCTCTTTTCCTTTTTGTCCAATTTCATTGTTATTCTCTCTTTCCTTTTTTGGACAAGTTTGTGTGATCAAAAATCAACTACATGTGGGGTCATGTATGTTGTGTGGTCCAAATGATTTCTCTTAATTATTGGCCAAAAAAGAAAAGGGTACAACATATGAAATTGGAGGGAGTATATTTTTTCACACCTTCAAATTTCTACTCAAATTATGTTCAAATCCCGTGCATATTAAAGGCACTGTTCTTTTGGACTTAAAGTCACTTAATTTCAGTTCACTTCATATCCTATAAGTTCAGTTCAAATCCTATCAGTTTAGTTCAGATCCTATAAGTTCAGTTCATTTCAGATCCTATAAGTTCAGTTCAGTTCAGATCCAATAAGTTCAGTTCAGATCCTATAAGTTCAGTTCAGAAAAATTCATATCTTATAAATTTAGTTCAGAAAAGCTATATACAAAGTATTATTTTTAAAGACCGATACAAAAACATTTGACATTAATTATTCGATACATACATTATTATTTAAAAAAAAATCACTCCTCTCATTAATAATTTCAACGTCACAATAGATTTGGGCATGTTTGATAAAAAGCGGAATAAGGCCATGTATTAGGTACGAAACAACATAGTCAAAAACATTTGGCGTGGCAATGGATCCGTTGTTAAGAGTGATAATGAAGATGAAAGTGACGAGGATTATGATAATATGGAAATAAATGGTTAGAAAAAAAGATATAATATGTGATTTATTTGTTATCGTAATGTAATCGTAGTATAATGTATATGAACAAACCAATGCATCTAAAGCGAAAAAATGTTATTATTTTACCTTGTGTTTTAGACTATAAATTTTTTTTATCAATGTTCTTTCTTGGCAAGTAATAATAATAATAATAATAATAATAATAATAATAATAATAATAATAGTTAAGTTAAATAAAATAAAATAAAGTTAAGTTCGGCTCCTATAAGTTTAGTTCAGTTCAGTTCAGTTCAGATCCTATAAGTTTAGTTCAGTTCAGATGCTTGTAGACACCTCATTTCTGCACCTCTCGCAAACCACCCGGTGATGATTGGGCCGCATGTTTGCTACGCGGAACGATTTGTGACAGTTCGTAAGTTTATCGTCAAGTGATTGCTCAAATATTAATGTCTACCTCTTAGTTGTCATCTACGTGCCGATACGGTCGTTTTGACAGTAATTAGAGTACATTTGGAGTCCAGGCCTAAAACCGCCTTCATTTTCTGATAACCGTTAAATCCCGAGTCAGAATGTTCTGGAATGTTCCGGATATTTCTATTCCATATTTTATAAATATTTCACAATCTTTATCCTTTGGTAAACAATTTCCCGTAATATTCATACAAGATATTAAGGAAAACCAAAATATTCCGTCCTACCATAACTTAAACACGGAAATCTTTCTTCCGCAGGAGGAAACCCCTTGGGAATAGACGCAGCAGGTGCTGCGCCTCTTCCAAGAGACGCAGTGACTGCTGTGCCTCTTCCCAGGTCCTTTTCTGCGTGTTTTTCGTATCTTTTTTATATCTTTCCGAGATTCACTTCCAAAGACTCTCCGAAACCCTAATTCCTTCACGTGATTAGTATGAATAGGAGCCTTCGCTCCTCATATTTCTCACGCGAGTGTCCGCCCTTCTCTTCTCCCTTTGCATTCTAGACCTTTGTTCTTACTTTTTGGCGTCTACGTGCTTGAACATTCGACCACGTAAGCTCGGATCCTTCTGAGTACCAGCCTCGTTTGCATGACCGACCAATTTGACCAACTCCACCTCAATCAACTTAATTAATCTAATCGTTTTCCTCTTACGAGGGCACTTTCATATTTGCATTATAGTTCGAGTCGAGCATCGCTAATCGATAACTTAGTCCTTCTCGTTTCGTCAAACATGTAAGTCTGAGGGTGTATAATCTCTCTTTTATTATTGTTCTTTACTTTTTGTATCGCTAATGTAAGGTTTATATCGAAAATACCAATTAAAACCGATTTCTAAAACCGTGCTTTAAAACCTCTTTTTACGGATTTCCAGAAGACAAACCGTCGAGAAAGGACGCAGCAACTGTTGCGCCTCTTCGAAGGAGCGCAGTTCCTGCTGCGCCTCTTCGTGAGGCTGCCGCAGTTCCTCGCTTCCTTTCTTCTTCCTTAAATCCTCTCGTAATTCGTTCGTCAAAATTTGTTTCGTTTGTTTCCTGTTAATTCTTTGACATAATAGCTTATCATCTCACATGTATATTATTTATCATTCATTCACATGTTTAAATTCGTCATTAAAGTCGACTTAAATCCCTTATAATCCGATATTTGCGGATTTTCGTCATTAAATTCAATCCGGGTTGTAGAGATTCGATTTGTTCATATCGGGTTTCTGGAATTCGATCCTTGATATATTTTCCATCTGTTATTCATGATATTCGTCATTAATTCGTCATTAATTCATCATGTTTAGTCTATTTTGTTCACCTATGTCACTAATCAATCATTCTTCCATGTAAATAATTAGTAATATTCCGTCTCATCCATGTTTATTGCTTTCATGACCATCATTCACATGTAAATAACCAGATAATCACTTCTATCCGAGTAAATATTATAAATCAATCATTAAATTAACCCACGAACATTAACGATTTGCAGTTCCGGCTTCACACGGCCGAGAACTCGGCCTTCAGAACAGACGCAAAGAATCGCCGCGCCTCTTCCAAAGGGCGCGATCCGTCGCGCTTGTTCCAAGTTGAGTTCTGTCTCTGAACTCCGTTGTTGCTTGACTTAGTTTAATTAGCTTATGTATTAATGGACTATTACCCGTAATATCACCTACTGACCTGTTCGTTAATTCTTTCGTCAATTCTTTCTTTTTCTTTTTCTCAAACTATCCGTTTTAAAGGTATTTTCGACATAAATCGCTAATCCCGATGTAATTATTGTAATTTCTTATTATTGTAATTTTATTCCTTGTATTTTGTATCATTTGTATGTTTTCACATGTAATTGAGCATTAAATCCTACTTCGACCCAATTGATTGCTAAATTAATTGTTCATCGACTTAGTATTAATTCTCACATGCTAGGATTAAAACTTGGATGTTGCATTGCATGCATATAATCGACAATATATCAAGTATAGATGATGTCCCTAATCATTAGTAGAGGCCGCTATCGAGGCGGGCGGGATTAGGTGTTCGATCAAAAGAGCTTCCTAATACGTACCCTCACCCCTTACTCCAGATCTCTGTGAACATCCGTGTTCATTAGCATCCACGAGAGTCATTCTAGACATAGAATGCTAAGGGTAACGATTGCTTAGTGTTTATGTCTCTACTTTGTGTCTTGACATGGCACGAGGTATTCGAACAGTTCCAATTTCCCATAAAAATTGGGGGCGACTCCAACAAATGCAAACGCTTGTTCTCTTCCTCCCAAGCGTCCCCGTGGGCCCCCGCTGACAACAGTTTGGCGACTCTACTGGGGATAATACACTTACGTGTAGCCAAGGGTGAAACTTAAACAAGGTTAGGGAATAGTTTGTACAAGACAATTGTCGGTTTTCATAACTCGGTCTTCCTAGATCGTTTATTCGGCCTTCCTAGGCCCAACCCAACCCATTCGACCAATCGTCCCGTTTAAACGGTCCTAATTCTTATTTGGGCCTAAGGATAGATAGCGATTGACGTCATCCATACCATGATGCTTACTCTTATTTGTATCAAGGGCCTTTACTACTTGAGGAAATGGACTGGGAATCAGCCTTACTCTTGTTTGGTACGAGCCTCTCCACAGACTTCGGGTTTGATGGTTCGGTATGGCAACCCACCCTTTAAAACCAAAACCCTTTTAAATGCACTCAGCATCCCGTTATAATGCTTGTATAAATGTTTGTACCTTACGTGATCACCATTTCTAAACGAAACCATGACGATTTTTGCAAAAAATCAAAACCCTTTTTAATCAAAATTTCGAAAAAGGCCATTCGATTAGCGCAAAACCCAGTCGAAACTCTGTCCGTTTGTCGAGTCAAAATTCGGGCCACAAGCCCATTTCAAAACCTCACTTTGAGTCCACTCCTACGACTACACTATAGTTGATTAGGATACACATTTTTCCAAAACTTTGTCCTTTCTTCAAAGCTCACTCAACACAAGTGGCACACACCCACTTCACGAGTCAAAACATTTCTTCTTTTAGCAAGTGTGTTAGAGTAGTCGATCGTGTTTTGATTCGTCATCGATCTCTTATCCAGTTTTCAAGATGCCTGGAACCAGCGACACGAACCTCAACCAACTTCAAGATGGTAATGATCGAATCCTAGCCGTGCTAGCTCAAATCCAAGTTACTCAGGACCAAGTGTATGATCGCCTTGACACCATCGAGGGTCGGATCTACGCCGTAGAGGGGAGATTGCCTCCTCACGAAAGTGAACTAGTAGGTGACTTCACGAGTGAAGCCAAGGACGAAAATCCTCCCATGGGACTAACTGTAGCTGAGAAAAGACTCCAATACTTAGAGGAGCAATTGATGTACCTTAAAGGGGATGACATTTATAGGGAGAATAATCGCAAGTATGAGGCCGTCAACTCCAAATTGCGAACCAACTTCAATATGACGGATATCCCTAAATTTAAGGGGTACGAAAATCCTTTGAACCACATCCGTGCCTTCAAGGATTACATGTCTATGAAAGGCATCAAACCCGAGATATTTTTAAGGATCTTTCCTTCATCTCTTGACACCATCCCAAAACAATGGTTCTACTCTTTAGAACACAAGAAGATCGCTACTTGGGAAGAAGCCGCGATCGAATTCGCTAAGCAATACGCGGATAATGCTGAGATCCAAGTTAACATGCGCACTCTAGAGGTTCTTACCCAAAATGACAAAGAAGGATTCACCGACTTCCTAAGTAGGTGGAGGAAGACTAGTACCCAACTAGTCGAACGCCCGGATGAGGCTACCCTTGTGGAGAAGTTCGTGGACAATCTCAAGCCCATCTATGCCAATCATTTGAGATACCAAAACATCAAAACTTTCAAGGACTTAACCGTACTAGGGACAAGGATTGAAGATGACATCCGTAAAGGGCTCTTGTCCAAAACGGTAGGTCGAGGATATCAAGGCTCAACAAGTCGTTCATACGGCTCCACTAGCAAGACTGATGAAGTTAACCTTCTGTGGACAGCAGGCCGCCCACGGGGCGCTTGGTGAGAAACGAAACAAGCGTTTGCATTTTGTATGGAGTCGCCACCAATTTTTATGGGAAATTGGAACCGTTCGAATACCTCGTGTCATGTCAAGACACAAAGTAGTGACATGAACACTAAGCAATCGTTACCCTTAGCATTCTATGTCTAGAATGACTCTCGTGGATGCCAATGAACACGGGTGCTCACGGAGATCTGGAGTAAGGGGTGAGGGTACGTATTAGGAAGCTCTTTTGATCGAACACCTAATCCCGCCCGCCTCGATAGCGGCCTCTACTAATGATTAGGGAAGTTATTCGTACTCGATATATCGTCGGCCATATGCATGCAATGCAACATCCATTAGATTAATCCTAGCATGTGAAGAATTAACTAAGTCGGTGAAACACGTAATTAGCATACAATTGGGTCGAAGTTGGAATTAATATTGATTTACATGTGAAAACATACAAGCAATAAAAGAAATACAATAATTATAAATTACAACAATGAAAATTACAATAATTACATTAGAATAGGCGATTTATGTCGAAAATACCGCTAAAACGGATGATTTGAGAAAAAGAAAAGAAATAATTACGAACAGAACAGAAGTGATAATACGATTAGTAGTAGATTAATACATAAACTAAACAACTAAGTCAAGGCAGAAACGGAGTTCAGGGACAGAACTCATCCTGGAACAGGCGCAGCAGGACTGCGCCCTCTGGAAGAGGCGCAGCAGTTGCTGCGTCTGTTCCAAGGGTGAGTTCTGGCTGTGAAGCCGGAACTGCAAATCGTTAATGTTAATTGATGATTCTGAGGATTGATTATGATATTTACTCGGATGAAAGTGATTTAATGCATTAATTACATATGAATTAGTCATAAAAGCAATAAACATGGATGAGACGGAATTAAGATGGATTAATTTACAAGAAGGAGCGATGTTAATGAATGAGTCCTCTATTGAAATCGATTAGGTACGATGAATTAATGACGATTATGACAAAAGACAGATTAAAACTATATCAATGACGAATTCCAGAAACTCAATATGAACAAATTGAACCTCTACGATCCGGGTTTGAATTTAATGACGAAAACCCGTAAATATTAATTATTTAGGATCTAAGTCGGATTTGAATAATTAAAACATGTTAATGATGAAGGAATTATGTGATACAATATACATGTGAATATTAATGATGATGGACGAAGAATTTAAGAAAACAAGTGAAAAACAAATAAACAAAGACGAATTACAGAGGACGAGGAAGAAGAAAAGAAGCAGGAACTGCGGCAGCCTCACGAAGAGGCGCAGCAGGAACTGCGCTCCTTCGAATAGGCGCAGCAGTTGCTGCGTCTTTTCTCGACGTCTGTCTACTGGAAATCCGTAAAAAAAGAGTTTTAACAAAGGGTTTTAGAAATCGGTTTTAATGGTGTATTCGACATAAACCTTACATGAGTGATACGATAAATAAAATACAATAAATAAAGAGAAATTTACACCCTCAGACTTACATGTTGACGGAACGAGATGAACTAAGAATCGACTAGTGAATGCTCGACGCGAATGCAAAGAGAGTGCCCTCGTAAGAGGAAAACGATTGATTAATTAAGATTGATTGAGTGTAGTTGGTCAAATTGGTCGGTCATGCAACGGAGAGGCTGGTACCCGGAAAGATCCGAGCTTACGTGGTCGGAAGTCCAAGCACGTAGGCGCCAATAAGTAAGAACAAAGTCTAGAATGCAAAGGGAGAAGAGAAGGGCGGACACTCGCGTGAGAAATATGAGGAACGAAAGCTCCTATTTATACTAATCACGTGAAGGAATAGGGTTTCGGAGACTCTTTGGAAGTGAATCTCGGAAAGATATAAAAAAGATACGTAAATCATGCAAAGAAGGGCCTGGGAAGAGGCGCAGCAGCCACTGCGTCTCTTGGAAGAGGCGCAAACACTGCGTGCGTCTATTCCCGGGAGGTTTCCTCTCGTGAAGAAAGATTTCGCGTTTGAGTTATGGTAGGACGGAAATAATTCGATTATCTTGTGAATATTACGGGATATTATTTGCCAAAAGATAAAATTTGTAAAATATGGAATAGAAATATCCGGAACATTCCGAACATTCGACTCGGGATTTAACACATTATCGAGAAAATGGAGACGGTTTTTGACCGGACTCGAATGTACTCTAATTATCGCCAAAACGACCGTACCAGGACGTAGATGACAACTAAGAGGTCGACATTAATATTTGAGCAATCACTTGACGATAATCTTACGAACTGTCACAAATCGTTCCGCGAATCGAACATGCGGCCCAATCATCACCGGGTGGTTTGCGAGGGGTGCAGAAACGAGGTGTCTACAGAGCCCCCACTTTGACTGAGGCTTGGATAAGGCGAAAGTCAAAGTATAGCCATCAGGTTAATCGAAGATTACAACTCGACGACTATGGCGACGACGAGGCGCTCAAGGGGTCTCGAGCCAAGGACCTATCGTCGGGAACATTTTAGAGTCTGTCGACTATCGGGGAGGGTCGTTTAAAGTCCATTAGACTACGTAAGGAAGCTCGCCAGCCATAAGAAGAGATCATACCTGAGACTTAATCGAACTTTGCGGGGAAACAAGAAATATTGAAAGCAGCAGGACGTCGGTAGAAACTGCTGGAGAATCCGCTTGCGTCGGTCTCAAGCGAACTCTGGCAAAACTTGAGGTTGAATCTGCTTGTGTCGGTCTCAAACAAATTCTTGTTGGGGAATATTGTGACGACTAGGAACATCTTGATCGTCGTGGAAGGAAATCTTGAGTGAGCAGTACTGCAAAATACTACTGCGCGGGACGTAATGATCTTGAGCAATACTGCAAAATACTGCTGCGCGGGATAAAACGCGGGCCGGAACGAAAGAAAATCGTCGAAACGGACCAAAAGAATATAATAGCGTTGAAGAAGAGGCGCACCAAAGATGGGCCCACAAATAACGAACTCATAACGAATTTTTGAAAACTCGTATGGAGGGAACACAAGGAAGAGCGCAAAGCAAGAGTTGCGTCTCTTGGAAGAAGAAGCCCTGCGCTGCGTCCTTTCCCCAATTTGGCTATTTCCGCGTAAAAACGCGAAATCAGAAGGATTATGTTTCATTATTTCGAAACTCAATTCCTTCAATTTCTCTCTCAAATATTCACCATTTCCGTCGAGGTTGGATTCAAAAGCTTGCTTTAAACATGACTAATCGAGGTAAGTGTCTTAATCTTGCATTAATCATTTACATTTGTCGAATTTTGAGCCGCGAGAATTAGGGTTTTCGACCCTTTTGATCGAAAATTTGGGGCTTTTCCCCCAAATGGATTTGCTTTGCCAAATTGATGCTAGAAATGGATAGTAGGCAATGTTAGGAACATAACCATGTATTCGCTTTGAATTTTCATCGAGTTTTGAGCCCTTGAGCGAATTTTGAGACGGTTTCACAGCTGAACCGTAAATTGCTTCGAAAATAGCCTTAAGATTGCCCATTGGCGATGAAATTTGATATTTGGGGTCCTTGGATGATGGGTAGACTTCCTGCCATCTCGAAATTTTGGTTTGTGACAACTTTTTCGGGGCACCTTTCTAGGGCATAATCGCCGTTATAACGAAATGCTGCCGAATTTTCGGCTTGAACCCGGAACTAGGCTTTGACTTGGACTTGACTTGACCCAATTTGTCACATGAGTGATTGGGTTGGTGGGAGTATGGCCAAAGATGGCCTGGAAAAGGCAGTTTTCAGAGCTCTGGAGGCTCGAAAACTTCTTAACAAAGGCTTGTCGTCATGTGACGCGGCCTAAATTTACTTTAATGTTGCAGGTGATGAGGCTTCTACTTCTGGGAGGACTCCCATGGAGATAGACGTCGTTACGGTTGAGCAGGCTTTAGAGCAGGCCTTCACCGATGCGGCGATGGCTACTGGAGGCGAGGCTCACGAGGAGGAGGCCGTCGAGGAGGAGGAGGAGGCCCCGAGACGGGCCAACGTGAGGCGAGGAGGTCGTCAGCTGAGGGGAGCTCCTGCGTGGGCCGAGACCTGGGAGAGTAGGCACCTCGTGTGGGCTGCAGAGGGTCACCTTAGCCTGGTCCGTGCTTTCTTGGATCGATTCTGGGATACGACTTCCACGTTTCACCTGCCTTTCGGTGAGGTGGGAGTTACTCTGGAGGATTACGGCATGATTTCTGGTCTGCCGTGCGGGACCGAGGAGGTGGTGTGGCGGAGAGCGCGCCATGAGGGCGGATTCGGCCGAGGCGACGAGGTTGATCGGCTGGAACTTATCGCCGAAGGTCTGTTGCGATCTTAGGGCTTGGTACCCGTACCTACGTCCGAGACTACTTTGCGGGAAGACCCGGGAGTGGTGACGATCGATGGGAGGGAGACTTCTCCTCCTCCTGTACTGGTGGTGAGCAGAGCTCGTCCGTGGCTTTGGTGGTTTTTGTCTTCGATTTACCTCGGAGACAAGGGCGAGAGGCTATCGACGAAGCTTCTTCCCTTTCTTTCGACTCCGAGTTCCCTAGGACGTTGGGACGGGTCTTCTTTGGTTTTGCGGTCCTCATCCGCTTCATGAGGGCCATGGTTCGTCGGGAGTTGATGGAGAAGGGGACTTCTCCGGCGCCGCTGTCGGACCGGACTCTCGTTGGAGGTATGAACCTTCCTTTAGACCAAAGTAAATTCTTTTCTTTATCAAATCACGAAAGATCGTCATTGATTATTCTACATTTACGGGCGTGGGTGTATTCTTACTTCCGAGTCTCGCGCCGAAGAGGACAGAGCCGGCTGGAGAAGGCCTATCCCGTGGTGAGGGATTGGGTGATGTCTTGGACGAAGAGCAAGCGCTCTTCTCACAATGTCTACTCGGCGGGATGTGAACGCCCTTGGCGGCGTGAGTATCCCACTTGTATTTATATTCCTTGTACTTTTGCTTTTAATTGATCATAGGAATGATCTTTGCCTTATCTCGTCGCAGTGGGTGCCCAGACCTTGGGCGGAGTACGCTGGAGCGCCTCCCTTTGTCGCTGAGGTCCTTCGACCTAGGAGCCCGAGTCTTTGTTGTGGACGTCGATGGGTCTGTGTGGTATTCGGGCGAGCGTTTGGCTCGTCGGTGCTCTCGGGCGCGTTGACGGTTCCCATTGACCCTCCGAGGACGATGTTCGGGGAGCCACTGCGAGGCCGAGAGGGAGGCGGACTTGGCTGGTGCCGTGGTGACGACCTTCTTCTCGCCAAGGGCGAGGACTACTCAGCGTTCCTTTACGGGAGGTTGGCGTACTGGCCAGTAGTGGTGAGTATTCTTTATTTTTTTGATTTGATTTCGGGAATTACGACGAAAGATCGCCGATTAATGAGAGCTATTTGTCTTTGCAGGAGGTTGAGGCGGCGGGCATCGAGCCCCCAGTGTACCCCGAGACTCTTGAGTACACTGACGCGACTGGGAGGACGACGATCTCCGAGTTGCGTGACTTTGACGTGGCTGTGACGGATGCTGGCCTAGACGACCGCGGCAAGATCGATTCGGAGGGTGAGCCTCCAGCTTATATACCCTTCGTGTAAGAACACATTTGATTAAACTTGTTCAATTTACTGAGAATTCTTTTGAAATGCAGGTCGCGCCATCTCGGTTCGTGGCACTATGGAGGGTGGCCAACCGGCTACGAGCTACCGCCATCGAGGCGCTCGTCGGTGGTCGAGATCGTCAGGTATGAACCTCATTTGATTTCTTTTGATTTTTTGGTTTTTAGTTTTGTTTGAATTGATTGACATGAGCCAATTTCTTGTTGTCCACAGGCCGGTCGTGAGCTCGAGCGAGAGTTGACCCAGTCTCGGGAGGAGACGGCTCGCTTGTCGAGGGAGCTCGAGTTTCGGGACGCCGAGATTGCTGCTCTTACGGCGAGGGTTGCTGAGTTGGAGGGTGTCCAGCAGTAGTTTTGCGTAGCTTTGTAGGCTTGTACATCTGATTTTGAACATTTTTGGACTTGTTTGGGGCGCAAGCCCCCAGTTTGCCTGGACTTTGGACTTGATTCGGGGCGCGAGCCCCCAGTTTGCTTGTACATTTGTATATATGATGGCCTGAGTGCCTTTGCTGCTGGGTTGTGTTGCTTGTACCTGCAGGTTAGTTATTGAACAGGTTTGGTAGACAACGGTTTATGCCGTCATGCTGCCAAAATTCACATAGAAATCACGCAAAACATACATTTTATACACATATGGTCTTAATTAGCGCAAAAACGAGACTCAAAAGGACAAAAGTGCAAAAATGCAAAAATTTTGTTGGAAATGACCGGACGGTAGGGAGGGTTACCCCCTAAAAAAAAAGAAAATAGAAATCCGTAAGTGTAGGAGTGAAAATGTTGAAATTTGTTAGAAAAATGAAAACAAAAGAAAATTATTTCCTAAAAAAATGAAATTAAAATGAGATTTATGAAATTTAATTAAAATGAAATTTATTTCCTAAATGAATTAAAATAAAAAAGGAGAAATAAGTGCGATGAAAATGGCGAAGGTGTCGACGTTGCCTCGAAATGCGTGCCCGCGAATTTAGAAAACTTGAAACATGGTAAACTGCTCGTATTTACCAAAATAAAATCCCGTAGGAATAGGAAATTATTCGCCATAGAATTAGGAAAGATCCAAACGCGGAAATCGCAGAAAGTGAGTCTGGGGAAGAGGCGCGGATGAGTCTGCGTCCCTTTGAATAGGCGCGCAAGAAAGGCGCTGCGCCTGTTCCCAATCCTGTCTCTTCTAGCGGATTTTTGGAAACAGCAATTAGTATAAATAGAAGCGTCGACGAAGCTTTAAATCATATAATTCTTCCGTCTCTTCTCCGTTAGTCCTCATAAAAACTCCCAAAATAAATTTTCAAGAGAAAATTGTCATCATGAATACTTTGGAGATCCGCTTGAAGGAATGGACTAATGAATTCTCGAATGTTGAGAAGCACGACATGGGTGCTCATAACCTTGGGTCTCTATTGAGTTTGAAACTCATTAAGGTTGTAAAACCGTTCTTGGATGCTTGCCTTGACTACTGGGACCCAAATTGTCATGTTTTCGCGTTCCCAGGTGGTGATATTTGTCCTTTTCCGGAAGAAATTGCTGCTATTGGTGGGTGGGACCCCGAGCATCTACCTGCCATTCCTTCCACTTCACAAGGGTATAAGACCAAATTCAGAGACCTGCTCGGATTGACTAGACTCGAGGTGGATCGCTTAGTTACCCCTAAAGGCGTGAGAATGCTGGATTTTGTAGACCGATTCATCAACAGGGCTGACCCCACTGTCTCTTATGTTGCTAGGAGGAGAGCATTTGGCTTTTGTTTGCTTCATGTGTATGTCTTCCATGGACATGTTGATGAAGATTTGCGAGGTGATCCCCGTCTTTTGGGTCTTATCGAGCAAATGGAGCTGCGCAGGAGCCCAGCTTGCTTATGCTTAGGGGAGATTATCTTGGGTTTGGATAATAGGAAATCCAACCGCGATCTTCCATTTTTGGGGAGTCCTATCATCTTACAGGTAAAAGACACTTTTTTTTTTTGTTTTCGTTTCTTTTTTTTTTTCGTTCGTTTTTTTTTTTTCGTTTTTTTTTTCTTCTTTTTTTCTTCTTTTTTTTTTTTGGGTGTCTAATACCTGCTTTTGGTAGGTTTGGCTTATGGAACGGCTCCGACTGCTCGAGCCCCCAGTTCATGCACTTTCCTATCATTCCCGTATGATTGCGATGAGGACGCGGTTGTACATGGTGGACTTCACTCGGGTCTGTGACTATTGGAAGAATAAGCTGAAGAATGATGATGGCCCGTTGATTAGGTGGGTTGTGCCGTGGTGGCACCTCAAGTCTGTCACTGGAGTGTCTTCTTTGGATCCCACTAGGTCCGTGCGCATTCCGGGGTTGGAGTTCATGGTATGCATCTTTCCGGAAAGATTGATGAGGCAAGTTGGGTTGAAGCAGACTATCCCGAGGCTCGACACCGTCCCGCAGATTGCTGTAGCGCTTACCACCGAGAGCCGAAGAGAGTGGGCTATTAAATGGGCCCAAAGGAACATGTGGTTCTTGAGCTTCTCCGCCAATGCTTTGTGGGTGTCGGATTCCTATCTGAGGTGGAGAAAGGCTGCAACTCCGGAAGAACGCGAGAGACTGAGGAAACGCGAGCCTGTTGACTACAAGGTGCGCGAGGGAGAGAAAGAGAAGGAGAAGCATCTGACAGAAGGAGAAGAAGAAGCTGGATTTCAGGTCATTCGTCCTTCGAAGAAATCAAAGACTACTCCTGTTGCGGAAATGGTGGTTGGCAAGAATGGAAGAGTCAGGCCTCGAGAAAGACCGTTGGTGATTAGGTCTGAAGTGGTGCAAGAGCGCCCGGCTCGAGGTCGTGACAAGAAATACGACAAGAATGACAAGGGCAAGGGGAAGATGGAGGAATAGCCCGAGTCCTTATTTATTATTTGATTATTATTATTATTGTTGTAGTAAAAAGGAGGGATTTTTAGAATCCTTGCCTATTCTATTTTTATTATGTATCGCATTATTTATTATTAGAAAGCGAATGGAATAAAAAAGGTTGAATGGTTAAGAAACCGCCGTGATTTTCTTTTATTATTCTTGTCGAATTTCAAATGCAATGCAAATGTCCTTCTATTTACATTTTAGATATAATGGGTTGAATCCCGTGAAGGATTGCCTACGTATTCACTTAAAAAAGCAAAATCAAACCCTTGCGCGTAGTTCGAGTAAATGTAAAAGAAGAATTGTTCGAAGCAAGAGCTTGTAATGAACATAGAAAATAAACATGAGCTTTTTGCTTGTTCTCAAGGTGCGAATTTAGTTTATTTGATGATATGAGGATGACAATTTTGTCGAAATGCAAGAGCATAGTGACACTTAGCTTATTTCAGCTTGGCCAGGGGCCGTTTATTTAGTGCCACAAGAGCGACACATGGGTTTACGCGAGGCGCGTTTTTGTCCTAATCTAGGCATAGTATCGTTTCAGTTGGTCAAGGTTTGTGGGGTTTGAAAACTCATTCCCATCTAGGTCTGTGATTCTAACCGCACCCCCTGGGAGTATGGATTTGACTAGATATGGTCCGGCCCAATTAGGTTTGAATTTTCCCCTTGGGTCGACAGGTAAAAGAGCTCTAACCGATTTGAGTACTAAGTCTCCTTCTTTGATGTTTCTTGGCCTAACTTTTTTGTTGAAAGCTCGTTTGATACGTGCTTGATATGTTTGGACATTATGTAAGGCACGTAGCCTACGTTCATCCAGGAGGATGAGTTCTTCATATCTATCCCTCTTCCAATCGGCTTCAGGGATTTGGCTTTCGAGTAGAATGCGCAAGGATGGTATTTCTAGCTCGACTGGTTGTACGGCCTCCATGCCATAGGTCAAATAGAAAGGAGTAGCCCCAGTGGGCGTCCTAACTGATGTACGATACCCCCACAAAGCAAAGGGTATCTTGCTTGGCCAATCTCTATAGTTGTCAGTCATTTTCTTGAGAATCGTGACAACGTTCTTGTTTGCCGCCTCTACCGCGCCATTAGTCTGTGGTCTATAGGGCGAAGAGTGGTGATGCTTAATCTTGTATTTGGCTAGCAATTGCTCGGTTTCAGCTTGGAAGTGTGACCCATTATCGCTGATGATCTCATGTGGGCAACCATATCGACAGATGATGTTGTTTTGTATGAATTTTGCCACATTTTTAGCCGTAAGAGCAGTGTAGGAAGCCGCTTCTACCCACTTGGTGAAATAGTCGATTGCTACTAGAATGAAACAGTGACCTCTGTTCGGTGGGGTTATCTTCCGATTATGTCAATTCCCCATGCGGAGAATGGCCAAGGAGATGTCATTGTGTATAGCAACGAAGGAGGGACATGTTGTACATTCCCGAAGATTTGGCAATTGTGGCAATGTCTCACGTACTTGATGCAATCGGATTCCATTGTGGTCCAATAATACCCTAAACGTGTGATTTTCTTTGCCATCATGGGCCCACTCATGTGAGGACCGCATTCTCCGTCGTGGACTTCTTCCATCACCTTTCGTGCCTGTGAATGATCAAGGCAACGTAGGACTACACCAAGAGGTGTTCTTTTGTATAATTCTCCTTGCATCAGAATATATTGGGAAGCTAATAGGCGTATAGCACGTTGTCCCCTCTTGTCCATATCTGGTGGATAGGTACCATTAAGCTTGAAATTCAGGATTGCTTGGAACCAGGGTTCCTGTGCGATTTCTTCTTCATCGGTGATTTGATGGACATAAGCCGGCTCCGACCGTCGTTCGATACACAAAGGCATTTCCACCATGTGGTCTGGCATATTTATCAAAGATGCGAGTTTCGCAAGAGCGTCTGCAAATTGATTTTCCTCTCGAGGTAGGTGTAAGTAGGTTACGTGATCAAAGAATTGAGCCACTTGGTCTATCCTAGCTTGATAGGGTGCGAGGCTTTCGCTTCGGATTTTCCAGGATCCTGTAACTTGGTTGATGATCAGTGATGAATCCCCATGTACTCGGAGGTTTTTGATGCCTAAGCTTACTGCCGCTTGTAGTCCGATGAGACAAGCTTCATACTCTGCAGCGTTGTTTGTCACCTCGAAGTCGAGTTTGACAGCAATCGGTGTATGCTCACCTTCAGGAGAAATGAGCAACACTCCTATTCCGAATCCTCTTAAATTTGATGCTCCATCAAAGTATAGATCCCAAGAGTCTACGTCTGTTTGAAGTATATCCTCGTCGGGAAATGACCAAGTGTCTATGGTTTGTGCGTCGTTGATAGGATTTTCTGCGAAGAATTCGGCGACGGCGCGACCTTTTATAACTTTCAGTGGCACATATTTGAGGTCGAATTCTGAGAGCATCAAGAGTCCACCTTGCAAGACGTCCGTTGAGGACGGGTTTCTCGAAGAGGTATTTGACTGGATCCATTTTGGAATATATCTTGACGGAGTAGCTAAGCATGTAGTGACGTAGTTTCTTCGTTGCCCACACAAGAGCGAGGCATGTCTTTTCGAGTTGCGAGTATTTGCACTCATATTCCAAGAATTTCTTACTTAGATAGTAAATAGCTCTTTCTTCACTTCCTACGATTTGAGCCAAAGATAGCACCCATGGCGTTTCGATTCTTGTGAGATATAAACCAAGAGGTTGATCTTGTTGTGGCGGCATGAGCACTGGTGGTTTAGCCAATATCTCCTTGATTCGGTCAAACGCCTTTTGACAATCATCATCCCACATGGTGTGGTCTGTTTTCTTGAGTTTCTTGAAGATGGGCTCGCAAATCATGGTAAGTTTCGATATGAATCGACTTATATATTGTACCTTTCCCAGGAATCCTCTGACTTCTTTTTCTGTTTGGGGTTGTGGCATTTCGATCAGAGCTTTGATTTTTGAGGGATCTATTTCTATACCGCGTTGGCTAACGACATATCCCAGGAGTTTTCCGGATGTTACCCCGAATGTGCATTTCTGAGGATTGAGTCTCATGTTGTACTTTCGTAGCCTTGCGAAGAACTTGCGAAGGTTTGCGATATGTCCTTCTCTTTCCTTGGATTTGACGATCATGTCATCTACATATACCTCAACTTCTTTGTGCATCATGTCATGTAGGAGTGTAGTTGCGGTGCGTTGGTATGTAGCTCCGGCGTTAATCAATCCGAATGGCATTACTGTATAGCAATATGTTCCCCATTGGGTGACGAAAGCGGTTTTGTGCATATCTTCCATGGCCATCTTGATTTGGTTATAACCCGCACATCTATCCATGAAGGATAGTAATGCGTGGTCTGCAGTATTGTCCACCAATATGTCAATGTGAGGTAGAGGGAAGTCATCTTTTGGACTCGCTTTGTTTAAGTCTCTAAAGTCAACACAAACACGGATTCTCCCGTCCTTTTTGGGCACAGGTACTATGTTGGCTACCCAGTCAGAGTACTCGGAAACTTTGATGAACCCGGCTTTGAATTGCTTATCAACTTCTTCCTTAATATTTAGAGCCCATTCTGTTCTCATTCGTCGAAGCTTCTGTTTCACAGGTTTGAAACCCGGCTTAATCGGAATCCTATGTTCGGCGATATCCCTGTCGATCCCTGGCATGTCTTTGTAGGACCAAGCGAAAACGTCTTTGAATTCATTTAGGAGGTCTATGAAATCGGCCCTTTCGGTAGAGCTCAAGGTAGTCCCTATCCTAAGTTCTTTGGGTTCTAATTCGGTTCCTACGTTGATGGGTTCAGTATCCTCTATTACCGGTCCCCCTTCCCCTTCTTGTAATATTTCTTTGGCTACGTAGGGAGGTATTTCGGTCAAGTCGGGGTCTTGGTCATCCTCGTATCATCATAAAGTAATTGCACTCGAAAGAACACAGAGAGTAAGCGGAACCTGATTTATTCATATTAAGATTTGAGTAAAGTTGAAACAAAGAAGCCAACTGATCCATGGTCAGTGGCGGCAAAGGAACAGTAATTGGGGCATTCCCCGAACTACCGTGACTACTCGAGGCTAAGCTAGGAGAAACGAAGGGAGTGGGGGTGACAACAGGAGTAGACTCTCTAACGACTCCTCTAGACACTGACTCCGACTCCGACTCCGACTCCGACTCGAACTCGTCGTCTTCTGGTTCTCCTTTGAACATCTCTCCTTCTCCAGTAGTGAGCTTGAAGAGCCTTCCTTGGTTGTTGGTCCATTTGATAGATTTTCTCCATCCTTTCTGCTGCTTTGTGTCGATTTCTGTGATCAATGCGGTGGGGTTGAAGCGATCGTCTTGAAGTATCATAGTAATGATCTCATCCTGCGCGGCCCTAATGAATCGGTATTCTCCAAACAATAGGCTAACAGCTTGTTCGTCGAAGCAAGGTGCTTGACGGGTTTTGACGGTAGGAACCGTTTCGGGAGGAATGAAGTAGCAATCGTGAAAGATCTCGATTCCGGCCAACTTCCTCTCAAGATAATGCCAAGGTTCGGGAAATCCATGGAAGAGTTCTGAACTTCCTTCTTGAACGAAGTATCCATTTAAAGTGGGGAGATATGGTCTCATTTGGACTCCCACGTGCTTGCGATTTTGGACTTGAGCGAGCATTTCGAGAACTTCTTCAGTTGTGGGTTTGTATCCTAGTCCAAGTGGTATCCTTGTCGAGTTGCCTTTCTTGTAGGGTGCGAAGGTGTTCTTCCGAATTGGGTTCAAAGGCATTCCAGGGAAGTATCCCTGGGATTTGAGTATGTGGTTGACCACCAAGTTAGAGTAGGGATTATAGTATAAGGGTGCCAATTCACTTTCTATGACATTCACACTTTGGAAGCCCCCAAGTTCGTATATGGGATCCGCAAGGACTTGATTGTTTGATTGCTTCTCGATTATTGCCTTGATGGGTGACGAAGTGATCGTCACAACTTTGCCATTTAGTGGGATCTTGATCTTTTGATGAAGGGTGGATGTTACCGCTTTAGAAGCGTGAATCCAAGGCCTGCCCAGAAGTATGTTGAATGAAGCTTCGATGTCCACTATTTGGAAGTTAACTTTTCGTTTGATTGGTCCCGTGGCTATGGTTAGGCTAGCAAGTCCAACCACTTTTCGTCGTGTACCGTCATATGCACGTACACCTTGATTTGTAGGAGTCCAATCCGACTCTTTCATGCCTAGTTTGTATGCCGTTTTGAGGGGTATGACGTTGACCGCGGAGCCATCATCTACTAAAGTCATTGGCACGTTCTTCTTTAGACAAATGACGGTGATGTATAGAGCAAGGTTGTGACTAGCGCCAAAAGGTGGCAAGTCCTCATCTGAGAAAGTAATAGGATTACTTAGCCTCGGTGATTCTTGGAAGACCAAGTTGACTACATCTTTAGGAGTGGAGTTATGTGCTACATTCAATTTGGCCAAAGCTTGCAGTAAAGCTTGGCGATGCGGAAATGAACTTGCCACTAGTTGCCAGACTGAAAGATCAGCCTTGGTTTTTTGTAATTGCTTGAGCAAATGATCAGTGGGGTCGTCTTCGTTGTCATTTGGTGTGATGACGTTGGTTGGACCGTTTTGAGTAGTGCTTTGATATGGGCGACCCGAACGAGTTAGGTGATCCATATCTTGGTCTTCACCATTTTGGACTATTTCCTTGACCAAGGAGTTTTCAATGAGATATTCGTCTTCATCATCATCGGCCCAAACCCCATTGACTGCAGCTAGTTCCTTCATTCTCATGATATCACTTTCTAGTTATATGATTTGATCGACTAGCTTATCAACCACGGCGACTACTTCTTGCATAGTGGCGTTTTGAGAGAAGGTCAATGGTACACGTTCTTTAGGCATTGCATTGGGATGGCTCAAGGCCGTTACCATGTTTTCCAGTTCCCACACTTGTCTATCTACACTCCTTGCCCATGCGATGAAGTCGGAAATGGTAGGGGAGATGGTAGAGTAGAGCCTTTCTTTCTCAATTGCATGAATTTCATTTTCGGTGGGAGAAATGAGGTGTGAGCAATCTAAGGTAGATTCGTCACTTGTAATCACTAGAACTCCAAGAGGATTCTGAGTGTTGTTGGGTTTACCTCCTGGTGGAATTGGGAGTCGACCATCTTCGATCATATCTTGAAGCACGTGTTTCAACTTGTAGCATATTTCTGTGTCGTGCCCTTTGCCCCTATGGTATTCACAGTAGGAGTTTTCATCCCAGAAATTGGACTTCTTTTCAGGTTCGGGAGTAGGTCCAATGGGTTGGAGTTTACCTTGCTTCATTAGCCTTTTTAGAGCGTTGGAGTACGTGTCTCCAAGGTTTGTGAACTTCCTTGGTGGGCTAGTTTTCTTGGATGGCTCGAGAAGGTTAACTTCGTCGGTCTTGCTAGTAGAGCCGTATGAACGACTTGTGGACCCTTGATATCCTCGACCTACCGTTTTGGACAAGAGTCCTTTACGGATGTCATCTTCAATTCGTGTCCCTAGCACGGTTAAGTCCTTGAAAGTCTTGATGTTTTGATATCTCAAGTGACTGGCATATATGGGCTTGAGATTATCCACAAACTTTTCCACAAGAGTAGCCTCATCCGGGCGTTCAACTAGTTGAGTACTAGTCTTCCTCCACCTACTTAGGAAGTCGGTGAATCCTTCTTTGTCATTTTGGGTAAGAACCTCTAGAGTACGCATGTTGACTTGGATCTCGGCATTATCCGCATATTGTTTCGAGAATTCGATTGCGGCGTCCTCCCAAGTAGCGACCTTTTTGTGATCCAAAGTGTAGAACCATTGCTTCGGAATGGTGTCAAGAGATGAAGGAAAGATCCTTAAGAACATCTCGGGTTTGATGCCTTTGATAGACATGTAGTCCTTGAAGGCGCGGATGTGGTTCAAAGGGTTTTCATGTCCTTTAAACTTAGGGATATCCGTCATGCTAAAGTTAGTTGGTAATTTGGAATTGACGGCTTCATACTTGCGATTGTTTTCCCTATAAATATCATCCCCCTTAAGGTACATCAATTGCTCCTCTAGGTATTGGAGTCTTTTCTCAGCTGCGGTTGTCCCTAGGACAGGATTCTCATCTTTAGACTCGTCATCGGAAAATTTCAGTACTTCACCTTTAAGGGGAGGCAACCTTCCCTCTACATCAAAGATACGGCCTTCGATAAGTTCAAGGCGGTCATAGGTTTGTTCTTGAGTGATTTGCATTTGGGTTATCGCGGCTAGGATTCGATCATTACTTTCTTGAATTTGCTGGAGGTTCGTTTCACCACTTGATCCGGGCATCTTGGAAACTGGATAAGAGATCGGCGACGAATCAAAACACGATCGACCATTCTATCACACTTACTAAAAGAAGAAAAGTTTTGACTCGTGAAGTGGGTGTATGCCACTTGTGTTGAGTGAGTTTCGAAGAAAGACACTCGTGAAGTGGGTGTATGCCACTTGTGTTGAGTGAGTTTTGAAGAAAGACAAGGTCTTTGAAAATGTGTGTCCTAGTCAACTGTAGTGTAGTTGTAGGAGTGGACTCGAAGCGAGGTTTTGAAATGGGCTTGTGGCCCGAATTTTGACTTGACAAACGGACAGAGTTTTGACCGGATTTTGCGCTAATTAAAGGCCTACTTTTTCGAAATTCTTGTTTGAAAATGAGGATTTTGATTTTTGAAAATTCGTCATGGTTTTGTTTAGAAGTGGTGATCACGTAAGGTTTACACATTTATACAAGCATTATAACGGGATGCTGAGTGCATTTAGAAGGGTTTTGGTTTAAAGGGTGGGTTGCCATACCGAACCATCAAACCCGAAGTCTGTGGAGAGGCTCGTGCCAAACAAGAGTAAGGCCGATTCCTAGTCCATTTCCTCAAGTAGTGAAAGCCCTTGATACAAACAAGAGTAAGCATCATGGTATGGATGACGTCAATCGCTATCCATCCTTAGGCCCAAATAAGAATTAGGACCGTTTAGACGGGACGATTGGTCGAATGGGTTGGGTTGGGCCTAAGAAGGCCGAATAAACGATCTAGGAAGACCGAGTTATGAAAACCAACAATTGTCTTGTACAAATTATTCCCTAACCTTGTTCGAGTTTCACCCTTGGCTACACGTAAGTGTATTTTCCCCAGCGGTGTCGCCAAACTGTGGACAGCGGGCCGCCCACGGGGGCGCTTGGTGAGAAACGAAACAAGCGTTTGCATTTTGTATGGAGTCGCCACCAATTTTTATGGGAAATTGGAACCGTTCGAATACCTCGTGTCATGTCAAGACACAAAGTAGTGACATGAACACTAAGCAATCGTTATCCTTAGCATTCTATGTCTAGAATGACTCTCGTGGATGCCAATGAACACGGGTGCTCACGGAGATCTGGAGTAAGGGGTGAGGGTACGTATTAGGAAGCTCTTTTGATCGAACACCTAATCCCGCCCGCCTCGATAGCGGCCTCTACTAATGATTAGGGAAGTTATTCGTACTCGATATATCGTCGGCCATATGCATGCAATGCAACATCCATTAGATTAATCCTAGCATGTGAAGAATTAACTAAGTCGGTGAAACACGTAATTAGCATACAATTGGGTCGAAGTTGGAATTAATATTGATTTACATGTGAAAACATACAAGCAATAAAAGAAATACAATAATTATAAATTACAACAATGAAAATTACAATAATTACATTAGAATAGGCGATTTATGTCGAAAATACCGCTAAAACGGATGATTTGAGAAAAAGAAAAGAAATAATTACGAACAGAACAGAAGTGATAATACGATTAGTAGTAGATTAATACATAAACTAAACAACTAAGTCAAGGCAGAAACGGAGTTCAGGGACAGAACTCATCTCGAACAAAGAAGAGATCGCCCCTGAAGAGGCGCAGCGATTCTTCGCGTCTGTTTTCAAGGGTGAGTTCAGGCCTGTCTTCGGAACCGCAAATCGTTAATGTTAATTGATGATTCTGAGGATTGATTATGATATTTACTCGGATGAAAGTGATTTAATGCATTAATTACATATGAATTAGTCATAAAAGCAATAAACATGGATGAGACGGAATTAAGATGGATTAATTTACAAGAAGGAGCGATGTTAATGAATGAGTCCTCTATTGAAATCGATTAGGTACGATGAATTAATGACGATTATGACAAAAGACAGATTAAAACTATATCAATGACGAATTCCAGAAACTCAATATGAACAAATTGAACCTCTACGATCCGGGTTTGAATTTAATGACGAAAACCCGTAAATATTAATTATTTAGGATCTAAGTCGGATTTGAATAATTAAAACATGTTAATGATGAAGGAATTATGTGATACAATATACATGTGAATATTAATGATGATGGACGAAGAATTTAAGAAAACAAGTGAAAAACAAATAAACAAAGACGAATTACAGAGGACGAGGAAGAAGAAAAGAAGCAGCTGAATCGGCGGCCCCTCACGAAGAGGCGCGGCAGAAGGCTGCGCTCCTTGAATAGGCGCAGCGATTCTTGCTGCGTCTTTTCTCGACGTCGTCTCGGAAATCCGTAAAAAAAAGAGTTTTAATAAAGGGTTTTAGAAATCGGTTTTAATGGTGTATTCGACATAAACCTTACATGAGTGATACGATAAATAAAATACAATAAATAAAGAGAAATTTACACCCTCAGACTTACATGTTGACGGAACGAGATGAACTAAGAATCGACTAGTGAATGCTCGACGCGAATGCAAAGAGAGTGCCCTCGTAAGAGGAAAACGATTGATTAATTAAGATTGATTGAGTGTAGTTGGTCAAATTGGTCGGTCATGCAACGGAGAGGCTGGTACCCGGAAAGATCCGAGCTTACGTGGTCGGAAGTCCAAGCACGTAGGCGCCAATAAGTAAGAACAAAGTCTAGAATGCAAAGGGAGAAGAGAAGGGCGGACACTCGCGTGAGAAATATGAGGAACGAAAGCTCCTATTTATACTAATCACGTGAAGGAATAGGGTTTCGGAGACTCTTTGGAAGTGAATCTCGGAAAGATATAAAAAAAGATACGTAAATCATGCAAAGAAGGGCCTGGGAAGAGGCGCAGCAGCCACTGCGTCTCTTGGAAGAGGCGCAGCAGCCACTGCGTCTCTTGGAAGAGGCGCAGCACCTGCTGCGTCTATTCCCGAGGGAGGTTTCCTCCTTGAAGAAAGATTTCGCGTTTGAGTTATGGTAGGACGGAAATAATTCGATTATCTTGTGAATATTACGGGATATTATTTGCCAAAAGATAAAATTTGTAAAATATGGAATAGAAATATCCGGAACATTCCAGAACATTCTGACTCGGGATTTAACAGTTATCAGAAAATGGAGACGGTTTTTGACCCGGACTCCGAATGTACTCTAATTACTGCCAAAACGACCGTACCAGGACGTAGATGACAACTAAGAGGTCGACATTAATATTTGAGCAATCACTTGACGATAATCTTACGAACTGTCACAAATCGTTCCGCGAATCGAACATGCGGCCCAATCATCACCGGGTGGTTTGCGAGGGGTGCAGAAACGAGGTGTCTACACCTTCTCGAGCCATCCAAGAAAAGTACCCCACCAAGGAAATTCACAAATCTTGGGGATACTTACTCCAACACTCTAAAAAGGTTAATGAAACAAGGTAAACTCCAACCCATTGGACCTACTCCCGAACCCGAAAAGAAATCCAAATTCTGGGACGAGAACTCGTACTGTGAGTACCATAGGGGCAAGGGGCATGACACAGAAAAATGCTACAAATTGAAAAATGTGCTTCAAGACATGATTGAAGATGGTCGACTACCAATACCACCGGGAGGTAAACCCAACAACACTCATAATCCTCTTGGAGTTCTAGTGATTACAAGTGACGAATCTACCTTAGATTGTTCACACCTCATTTCTCCAGTTGAAGATGAGATCCATGCAATCGAGAGTGAGGGGTTCTACTCTACTATCTCTCCTACCATTTCTGACTTCATCACATGGGCAAGGAGTGTGGATAGACAAGTTTGGGAATTAGAAAATGTGGTGACAACTTTACATGATCCCAACGCAACATCCAAGGAGCATGTGCCACTAATCTTATCTCAAAACGCTACTATGCAAGAAATAGTCGCCGTGGTTGATAAGTTAGTCGACCAAATCATACGACTAGAAGATGAAATCATGAAAATGAGGGAACTAGCTACGATCAATGGAGTATGGGCCGATGATGATGAGGACGAGTACCTCATTGAAAACTCCCTAGTCAAGGAAATAGTCCAAAACGGTGAAGACCAAGATGTGGACCACCTAACTCGTTCAGGGCGTCCATATCAAAGTACTACTCAAAATGGTCCAACCAACGTTGTCACACCAAATGATAACGAAGATGACTCCACTGACCATTTGCTCAAGCAATTACAGAAGACAAAGGCTGATCTTTCAGTCTGGCAATTAGTAGCAAGCTCATTCTCACATCGCAAAGCTTTACTGCAAGCTTTGGCCAAGCTAAATGTAGCACACAACTCGACACCCGAAGATGTAGTCACTTGGTCTTCCAAGAATCATCGAAGCTAAGTAATCCTATTACTTTCTCAGACGAAGATTTGCCACCTTTTGGCGCTAGTCACAACTTAGCTCTTTACATCACTGTCATTTGTCTAAAGAAGAACGTGCCAATGACCTTGGTAGATGATGGCTCTGCAGTCAACGTCATACCCCTCAAAACGGCATACAAATTGGGCATGAAAGAGTCGGATTGGACCCCTACCAATCAAGGTGTTCGCGCATACGATGGTACACGACGAAAGGTAGTAGGACTTGCTAACCTAACCATAGCCACAGGGCCAATTGAACGAAAGGTTAACTTCCAAATAGTGGACATTGAAGCTTCCTTCAATATACTCCTAGGAAGACCTTGGATTCACGCTTCCAAAGCGGTGACATCCACCCTTCATCAAAAGATCAAGATCCCACTAAATGGCAAAGTGGTGACGATCACTTCGTCACCCATCAAGGCAATAATCGAAAAGAAATCAAACAATCAAGTCCTTACAGACCCAGTATATGAACTTGGGGGCTTCCAAAGCATAAGTGTCATAGAAAGCGAATTGGCACCCTTATACTATGATCCCTACTCCAACTTGGTGGTCAACCACATACTCAAATCCCAGGGATACTTCCCTGGAATGCCTTTGAACCCTATTCGAAGAAACACCTTCGCACCATACAAGGAAGGCAACTCAAACAGGATACCACTCGGACTAGGGTACGAACCCACTAAAGAAGAGGTTCTCGAGATGCTCGCTCAAGTTCAAAACCGTAAGTATGTAGGAGTCCAAATGCGACCCTATCTCCCTACCCTAAATGGGTACTTTGTTAAGGAAGGAAGTCTAGAACTCTTTCACGGATTTCTCGAGCCTTGGCATTATCTCGAGAGGAAGCTAGCCGGAATCGAGATCTTTCACGATTGCTACTTCATCCCTCCAGAAACGGTTCCTACTGTCAAAACCCGTCAAGCACCTTGCTTAGACGAACAAGCTGTTAGTCTATTGTTCTGAGAAGATCGATTTATTAGAGCCGCGCAGGATAAGATCATTACCATGATACTTCAGGACGATCACTTCAACCCTACCGCGTTAATCACAGAAACCAACGCAAGTCAGCAGAAAGGATGGAGAAAGTCAATCAAGTGGACCAACAATCAAGGAAGACTCTTCAAGCTCACCACTGGAGAAGGAGAGATGTTCAAAGGAGAACCAGAAGACGATGAGTCCGAGTCAGAGTCGGAGTCAGAGTCGGAGTCTAGAGAAGTCACTAAGGAGTCACCTCATGTCGTCATCCCCACTCCCTTTGTTTCCCCTAGTTTAGCCTCGAGTAGTAACAGTAGTTCGGGAAATGTCCTAACCACTGTCCCTTTGCCGTCACTGACCGCAGATCAGATGGCTTCTTTGTTTCAACTTTTCTCAAACTTTAATATGAATAAATCAGGTTCTGCTTACTCTTTGTGTTATCTTGAGTGTAATTCTGTTTACGGTGATACTGAGGATGACCAAGACCCAGAATCAATCGAAATACCTCCCTACGTATTTTTTTTTTTGTTAAAATGTAAGTATAGTAAAAAAATCGATAAAAGGTGACCATACAAAGTTTTGTAACTAACACTCATGGTGTCGTTACCAAAACAATACCTCCCTACGTAGCCAAAGAAATACTACAGGAAGGGGAAGGGGGACCAGTAATAGAGGACACCGAACCCATCAATGTAGGAACCGAACTAGAACCCCAAGAACTTAGGATAGGGACTACCTTGAGCACTACCGAAAGGGCCGATTTCATAGACCTCCTAAACGAGTTCAAAGACGTTTTCGCTTGGTCCTACAAAGATATGCCAGGGATCGACAGGGATATCGCCGAACATAGAATCCCGATTAAGCCAGGTTTCAAACCTGTGAAACAGAAGCTTCGACGAATGAGAACGGAATGGGCTCTCAAGATTAAGGAAGAAGTTGATAAGCAATTCAAAGCCGGGTTCATCAAAGTTTCCGAGTATTCTGACTGGGTAGCCAACATAGTACCTGTACCCAAAAAGGATGGGAGAATCCGTGTTTGTGTTGATTTTAGGGACTTAAACAAAGCAAGTCCTAAAGATGACTTCCCTCTACCACACATCGACATATTGGTGGACAATACTGCAGACCACGCATTACTATCCTTCATGGATGGATATGCGGGCTATAACCAAATCAAAATGGCCATAGAAGACATGCATAAGACCGCCTTTGTCACTCGATGGGGAACCTATTGCTAAATGGTCATGCCGTTTGGATTGATCAACGCCGGAGCTACATATCAACGCACCGCAACTTTACTCTTACATGACATGATGCACAAAGAAGTTGAGGTATACGTAGACGACATGATTGTCAAGTCCAAGCATAGAGAGGGGCATATTGCGAACCTTCGCAAATTTTTCGCAAGACTACGAAAGTACAACATGAGACTCAATCCTCAGAAGTGCGAATTCGGAGTAACGGCTGGCAAACTCCTGGGATACATTGTTAGCCAACGAGGTATAGAGATAGACCCTTCCAAGATCAAGACTCTGATCGAAATGCCGCAACCTCAAACAGAAAAAGAAGTCAGAGGATTCCTAGGGAAAGTGCAGTATATAAGTCGATTCATATCGAAACTCACCATGATTTGCAAGCCTATCTTCAAGAAACTCAAGAAAACAGACCACACCATGTGGGATGATGATTGTCAAAAGGCGTTTGACCGAATCAAAGAGATATTGGCCAACCACCAGTGCTCATGCCATCTCAACGAGATCAACCTCTTGGTTTATACCTCACAGTAACCGAAACAGCCATGGGGGCCATGCTAGCTCAAACTGTAGGAAGTGAAGAAAGGGCTATCTACTACATTAGTAAGAAGTTCTTGGAGTACGAGTGTAAATACTCACAACTTGAAAAGACATGCCTCGCTCTTGTGTGGGCAACGAAGAAGCTACGCCATTACATGCTTAGCTACTCCGTCAAAATATACTCCAAAATGGATCCAGTCAAATACCTCTTCGAGAAACCCGTCCTCAACGGGCTCCTAGGAAGATGGACTTTGATGCTCTCAGAATTCGACCTCAAATACGTGCCTCTGAAAGTTATAAAAGGTCGCGCCGTCGCCGAATTCTTCGCAGAAAATCCCATCAATGACGCACAAGCAATAGATACTTGGTCATTTCCGGACGAGGATATACTCCAAACTGACGTAGACTCCTGGGACCTTTACCTTGACGGAGCATCGAACTTAAGAGGATTTGTAATAGGAGTGTTTCTCATTTCTCCTGAAGGCGAGCATACACCAATCGCTGTCAAACTCGACTTCGAGGTAACAAATAACGCTGCAGAATACGAAGCTTGTCTCATTGGACTACAAGCGGCAGTGAGCTTAGGCATTAAAAACCTCCGAGTACATGGGGACTCATCCCTAATCATCAATCAAGTTACGGGATCTTGGAAAATCCGAAGCGAAAGCCTAGCGCCCTATCAAGCCAGAATAGACCAAGTTGCCCAATTCTTTGATCACGTGACATATCTACACCTACCTCGGGAAGAAAATCAATTTGCAGATGCTCTTGCAAAACTCGCATCTTTGATTAATATGCCAGATGACATGGTAGAAATGCCTTTGTGCATCGAACGACGGTCAGAGCCGGCTTATGTCCACCAAATCACCGATGAAGAGGAAATCGCGCATGAACCCTGGTTCCAAGCAATCCTGAATTTCAAGCTCAATGGTACCTATCCACCTGATATGGACAAGAGGGGACAACGTGCTATACGCCTACTAGCTTCCCAATACGTTCTCATGCAAGGAGAGTTATACAAAAGAACACCTCTTGGTGTAATCCTACGTTGCCTTGATCATTCACAGGCACGAAAAGTGATGGAAGAAGTCCACGACGGAGAATGAGGTCCTCACATGAGCGGGCCCATGGTGGCAAAGAAAATCACACGTTTGGGGTATTATTGGACCACAATGGAATCCGATTGCATCAAATACGTAAGACATTGCCACAATTGCCAAATCTTCGGGAATGTACAACACGTCCCTCCTTCATTGCTATATACGATGACATCTCCTTGGCCATTTTCTGCCTGAGGAATCGACATAATCGGGAAGATAACTCCAGCCGGAACAGGAGGTCACTGTTTCATCCTAGTGGCAATCGACTACTTCACAAAATGGGTAGAAGCGGCTTCCTACACTTGTCTCACTGCTAAAAACGTGGCAAAGTTCATACAAAACAACATCATCTGTCGATATGGTTGCCCACATGAGATCATTAATGATAATGGATCACATTTCCAAGCTGAGACTGAGCAACTGCTAGCCAAGTACAAAATTAGGCATCACCACTCTTCGCCCTATAGACCTCAGACTAATGGCGCGGTAGAGGCGGCAAATAAAAACGTTGTCACAATTCACAAGAAAATGATTGACAACTATCGAGATTGGCCGAGCAAGATACCCTTTGCTTTGTGGGGGTATCGCACGTCTGTTAGGACGTCCACTGGGGCTACTCCTTTCTATTTGACCTACGGCATGGAAGCTGTACAACCAGTTGAGCTAGAGATACCATCCTTGCGTATCTTACTCGAAAGTCAAATCCAAGAGGCCGATTGGAAGAGGGATAGATATGAAGAACTCATCCTCCTGGATGAACTTAGGCTACGCGCCTTGCATATTGTCCAAACATATCAAGCACGTATCAAACGAGCTTTCAACAAAAGGGTTAGGCCAAGAAACATCAAAGAAGGAGACTTAGTGCTCAAGTCGGTTAGAGCTCTTTTACCTGTTGACCCACGGGGAAAATTCAAACCTAATTGGGCCGGGCCATTTCTAGTCAAGTCCATACTTCCAGGGGATGCGGTTAGGATCACAGACTTAGATGAGAATGAGTTTTCGAACCCAACAAACCTCGACCAACTAAAACGGTACTATGCCTAGAATAGGAACAAAAACGCGCCTCGCGTAACCTCACATGTCGCTCTTGTGGCACTAAATAAACGGCCTCTGGCCAAGCTGAAATAAGCTAATGTCACCTTGCTCTTGCATTTTGACAATTTTGTCATCCTCATATCATCAAATAAACTAAACTGCACCTTCAGAGTAAGTAAAAAGCTCATGCTTATTTTCTAAGTTCATTACAAGCTCTTGCTTAGAACAATTATTCTTTTACATTTACTCGAACTACGCGCAAGGGTTTGATTTCATTTTCTAAATGAATACGTAGGCAATCCTTCACGGGATACAACCCATTATTTTAAAATGTAAATAGAAGGACATTTGCATTGCATTTGGAATTCAACAAGAATAATAAATAGAAAATCGCAACGGTTTCATAACCATTTAACCTTTTTATTTCATTAATTTTCTAATAATAGTACGCTACATAATAAAATAAAAATAGGCTAGGATTCTAAAAACCCCACCTTTTTGTTACAATAATAATAATAATAATAATAAATAATAACAAAGACTCGGGCTATTCTTCCATCCTCCCTTTGCCCTTGTCATTCTTGTCATATTTCTTGTCACGACCTCGAGCCGGACGCTCTTGCGCCACTTCGGACCTAATCACCAACGGTCTTTCTCGAGGCCTAGACTTCCCATTTTTGTCAACCACTTTATCCACGACAGGAGAGGTCTTTGGTTTCTTCGAATGATGAACAACTTGAAACCCGGCTTCCTCCTCTCCCTCAGTCAAATGTTTCTCTTTCTCCTTTTCCACCTCGCGCACCTTGTAGTCAACGGGCTCGAGCTTCCTCAATCTCTCGCGCTCTTCCGAAGTAGTAGCTTTCCTCCATCGCAGATAAGAATCCAACACCCATAAGGCATTAGCAGAAGAGTTCAAGAACCATACGTTTCTTTGGGCCCATTTAATGGCCCATTCCCTTCGGCTCTCTGTAGTAAGCGCCACGGCAGTCTGCGGGATGGTATCGAGCTTCAGGATCGTCTGCTTTAGTCCAACCTGTCTCATCAGTCTTTCCGGGAAGATGCACACCATAAATTCCAAACCAGGAATGCGCACAGATCGAGTAGGATCCAAAGAAGACACTCCAGTGACAGATTTGAGGTGCCACCATGGTACAATCCACCTAATCAAAGGGCCATCATCACTCTTCAGTTTGTTCTCCCAATAATTACAGACCCGGGTGAAGTCCACCATGTACAGCCTAGTCCTCATCGCAATCGAACGAGCATGATAAGAAGGAACATGAACTGGGGGCTCGATCAATCGAAGCCGTTCCATAAGCCAAACCTACCAAAAGCAGGTATTAGAGAAAAAAAAACGAAAAAGAAAAAAAGAAAAAGAGAAGGAAATGTTCTTTTACCTGCAGAATGACGGGACTTCCCAAATACGGTAGGTCGCGGTTGGCTTTCCTATTATCGGAGCCCAAAATAATCTCTCCTAAGCATAAACAAGCTGGGCTCCTGCGCAGCTCCATTTGCTCAACAAGGCCCAGAAGACGGGGATCACCTCTCAAGTCTTCATCAACATGCCCTTGGAAGACATATACATGCAACAAGCAAAATCCAAATGCCCTTCGCCTCGCAACATAAAAAAACGGTGGGGTCGGCCCTGTTAATGAATCGGTCAATAAAGTCCAACATTCGCACTCCCTTCGAGGTCACCAGACGGTCCACCTCAAGTCTAGTCAACCCAAGCAAGTCTCTAAATTTGCTTTTATACCCTTGAGAAGTAGAAGGAATGGCAGGCAAGTGTTCAGGGTCCCACCCACCAATCGCAGCAATTTCCTCAGGAAATGGGCAAATATCGCCTCCAGGGAACGCAAAAACATGGTAATTTGGGTCCCAATAATCAAGACAAGAATCCAAGAATGGTTTGACAACCTTGATAAGATTCAAACTCAACAATGATCCAAGATTATATGCGCCCATATTATATTTCTCCATATTGGAAAATTCGTTGGTCCATTCTTTTACGCGAATCTCCAAACTATTCATGATAAGGAATTATTTTGAGAATTTTATGTAATAAGACGAAGAAGAGACGGAAGAATTGTGTGAATAAAAGCTCTATCGACGTCTCTATTTATACTAATTTCTGTTTCCAAAAATGCGCGTAACGTAACCACTGGGAACAAGCGCAAAGACTGCTGCGCCTCTTGAAGGGACGCAGCTCATGCTGCGCCTCTTCCTCAGCTTGATTTCTGTGATTTTCCGCGTTGGATCTTTCCTAATTCCGTGATGAATAATTTCCTATTCCTACGGGTTATTATTTTGGTAAATAAGTGGAAGTTACCATGTTCCCTAATTCCACGGGCACGCATTTCGAGGCGACATCGACATTTTCGCCATTTTACCACACTTGCACATTTTTATTTTAGGAAATAATTTAAATTCATTTTAGGAAATAAGTTTAAAACTAATTTAATTCCTTTTTCCTTTCATTTCATTTCTAAACTTATAGGTTTCTATTTTTTTATTTTTTTAGGGGTAACCCTCCCTACCGTCCGGTCATTTCCGGCAAATTTTTTGCAATTTTTTTGCATTTTTACACTCCTTTGAGTCTTTCGTTTTGCGCTAATTCAGGCCATGTGTATATACAAATGTATGTTTTGCGTGATTTCTATGTAAATTTCGGCAGCATGACGGCGTAAACCGTCATCTACCAAACCTGTTCAAAGTTAACCTGCAGATACAAGCAACACAACCCAGCAGCAAAAGCACTCAGGCCATCTTATATACAACCAAAAAGGAAATGTACAACAACCTGGGGGCTCGAGCCCCAAACAAAGTCCAAAAATGTTCAAAATGAAGGTAAAAAATGTACAAATATGCAAAATACAAACAAAACCAAGCAAAACTACTGCCAGTCGCCCTCCAGCTCCGCAACTCTTCCCACGAGAGCAGCAATCTCGGCGTCCCGAACCTCGAGCTCCCTCAACAAGCGAGCTGTCTCCTCCCGAGACTGAGCCAACTGTCGCTCCAGCTCGCAGTCCCCCTGTAAACAACGAAATTGGCTCATGTCAATCATTTCCAGCAATTACAAAAAAAATCAAAATTCAAAAACGAAATAGGCACAAGGTTCATACCTGACGACCTCGACGGCAGTAGCTCGCAGCCGGTTGGCCACCCTCCACAACGCCACGAACCGAGACGGCGCAACCTGCATTTCAAAAGAAGTTCTCAATAATTGAATAAAGTTCAACCAAATGTGTTCTTACACAAAAATTATGCAAATTAGAGGCTCACCCTCCGAATCAGATGCTGCCAGTCGTCCAGGCCAGCATCCGTCACAGCCACGTCAAAGTCGCGCAGCTCGGAGATCGTCGTCCTCCCAGTCGCGTCAGTGTACTCGAGGGTCTCGGGGTACTCTGGGGGCTCGATGTTAGAAATCTATATCTCATTACATAACATATTCTTATATGTTACAATTAATTTAGTCATAAATTAATTACAAATCCTATGCATGCAAACTAAAATAGATAAGTGAAGAAATCGTTTTCTCACCATATGATTTTCGGATATATGGGCACAAGTGAGTTCTCCTACTCACTTGTTCTTGAGCTCTCCAAATGGAAGAACAAAGATTCAAGTATAGAATCCCTCCCAAAAGTATATACCCAAGGAAAACTCATAATAGCCAATATTATTTAGATCTAGTAACAATATTAGTTTTACTTAAAATATGACACAAAATAATTTTTGTTCTCTCATGTATTTCGTTTTAGAGAGAATAGATGATGGAGTTTTATTTCTCTAGGATTTTCACAAAAGATAGAGATGAACACATTTCTTACACTAGAAAAATGGTTTTTTTCAAAATGAATGAATAATAATAGAGAAAACCATATGGGTTCCCCCTCATGGAAAACCGGATGGGGGGCTTTATGGGGAGCCTATGCATGCAATAGTTGCTCTTCTCAAAAGCTATAGGGTTGCATGGCTAGTAGTTAGCTTTCATGATTGTGTTTTCCACTAAAAATTTAACACAATAATAAGCCTAATACTCCCTCCTTATTTCGGCACATATGATGTAAAATGGAAAATCCATTTTACACATTGTGTTGTCAATTTGTCACATGTTAATAAAATATGTCACTTATATAATTAACCTAGTAATTCATAATTACTTGTACCGTAAAGTGTTTCCGAATTATAAACTACAACATTCTGTATTTATAATAATTTATTCATTCCGTTTCAAATTTTTCTGTAAACAATAATTTCATCTAAGTAATAAAACAATTCGATTACTTAGACCGTGTCTCATTTAATCATATTACAATAAGATACGTTAATTATACTCACAAAAACATCCGTCAATTTTAAGCAATTTAATTAACTCGTATCGGTATACGATTAATTAAATAATCAATTAAGAGTATTTCCCTATAGGTATGACCCAAGGGGATCAACTGATCACCACCGTCGCACGACAGTAATGTCAAACTCTAGTCAGCCAATCATTACCGATATGTGTGGACCAGTTGACTGTAAAAATATTACATCCCACATGTATTCTTAAAATGAGATTTAAACATGTGACCATTATGATCGACAATTGTGATCGCATTATTGTCGGATGACATATATTCCAACAATCTCCCACTTGTCCTCGACAAGTGTGCATCACCAATTCTCTTGTCCTATTACTATCTCCCACTCAATGTAAGGTGTCTTGCGGGTCGTACTTGCAAGTGATCATATCGAGAGTGGTTTCCTCGATCTGGAGAATAACTGATTGACCGGATTTATCTATCATAGATACCTTCCGAGCGTGGCCACGCATTTCCAGTTCATTACTCCTCGAGTGGCCCTGAGATATTGTTTTAACCCTGACAAGGGGGTGGACAATTCATATCGCACTTATTCCCTTCGACTAGCCACAGCCATCATAACCCAAAATATGCCCATTTGACCCCATTTACGAAGGTCGTAGTAACACAAATCAAAGTTAATCTGAAACCGTGCCACCTTAGGCGAACAGTCTTTAGTCAAAAGAATCGACTCATTAGAATACTATAGTAGCTCTCGCCACGACCAGGCTATATAAATTTGCCAGAACTCTATAAGCGGTCACTGCCCGACAAAGTGTTCCTAACAGTCTGCCTATATGATCGACTAGTCATCTCACATGACTGTATGGCACTTGAACTTGCCATCAATCGCATCACACTCTAGTCACTTCGAGACTTCACCTCATACAAGTGACTATGGGCGAATACTATGTTAATCCGGGTTCACTTTAACGGGGTTCAATATTGTCTCTACAACCCGTTTGGATGTAACAAAGTACAAGAAGAGAGTTTTTAAAGTTAAAACTCGAACGACAAATGCGATTATCACATATGAATAGTCAATGCCTGATTACTATTTCATATTCTATAATCGAATTTGATCTTGTATGTAGTTGTTCATTTCAATTCAATTGAAATGACATGACTCATCATGTTTAGCCTATGAATAGGCCTTGCTAAGTAGGTTTTAGCAACTCCCTGCTCAACCTTGCTACATACTTGTTTTCCTCTCGTAATGTATACATTTGCATTACAAAACTTTCTGAGTACGTATCTAGATCCAATTTAGACATATGCTTTCTTGCCTTAAAATAGCTCCCACTGTTTTCACAGTGTGCGGAACTCATCCTCTTGCACATCTCATGATTGCAAGTGTACTCAATTTCCGTTGTAAATATTTCTCATTGTTCTTTATTGCCTAGAACGATTCTAGAAAATCTATTTCTTAAATAACATAGCCACAATGGTATCTTAACCATCCTAATGTGTTTTGATTATGGTTTTGTCAGAACCATGCGCAATCTCAATTGTCAATTGTCACTTGTGTAACACTCTTACACAAAATTGCATCAAAAACACTTTGCTTTACATCCTTAATGCTTCTGTAAGCACTTAAGGGTAATCAATATGGCTACTTAAATTTCGATTTTGAAACAATTCATCATACTCAAAGTATATGAAGTGTTATACATCATTTCCTATTTAATTGATTCGACAGCGGAAGCGAATGGAATCAATCAAATATGTTCAACTTGATTGAACTAGTCATGAATCTTATAAACATAAGACTTCTTATTTGATTCTAATATCATGTAGATTTATCTCCATAAATCCGGATATTAAAGATGTACTATATTTCTCCAAAGTCTTAAATCATTCTCAATGATCAATATGTCATCTACATATAAGACTAATTAAAATTTCCGTAACTCCCACTAAACTCCATGTATAAACACAACTTCTCGACTTATCGAGAAAAGTTTTATAATATGATCAAAACATTGATTCCAACTCACTGATGTCCTACTTAAGACCCTCTCTTAAGTTTCGCATTATCTTAGGATTGTAAGAATCTATAAAACTCATGACATGTATTGAATACATTCCTTCTTTTGAAGAAGTGGGTTTTAGATTCACTCGCTATGTATTTCATAATGAAACACAATCCCTAATAAAATCCAAATAGACTTAAGCATTTCAACTAGTGCAAAACCCTTTGCTACCAATCAAGCTTTGAAATCTCTCTTTATTAATGCAAAACCCTTTGTCACTAATCAAGCCTTTAATTTCGGATTTTCATGGCTCTAAGCCTTGTATTGAGTTGTGACTTAAACATTCTCATGTAAGTCATATGTCCATTACTTTCTAGAAGTAATCAATTTGAATCAAATGATTTCTTTGTAAGTTACAATCTATTTACTTTCTAAAAGTAACACTAATTCATCATCTTGAACGAGTGATGATTTTAACCTCCTAGGTTTTGAAGAAACAACGTCTTTCTCAAAACGTCTCATGTAGCCAAGAAAGACTAGTTGATAGCAACATAACATTCTTTGTGGCTCTTTAATAATTTCTCCCACTCTGTCTTCTAGAAAAAACTTGTATTTTAGAAAGACAGCTTCACGAGCCACAAACTTGTTGTACTCGTGATAATTGAAAGGGAAAAGTGAGTATTTGTTTCTTGTGTAAGCTTACAAACATGGTACATTACCATTTCATATCTCATATGATTCGTTTAGATTTAGTGGAAAATAATTTAGACAAAATGATAAATTCCCCAAAAGGATCAAGTAACTCAAGGTAACTTGATTGAAGTCCAAACCATATCGAATAGCGTTTGAATTCTTTATCCAACCACATATTATCCCATAATGCGTGTTAAGAGAGATTAACCTGTGATACTATATCACATTTCGTTTGGCTTATATCAAAGTCTTCACTTTGATAACCCCTATCACGACTAAATCGTGATTCCTTGAGCTCTTTGAACTTCTTCAAAGATTTATCTATTTACCTTATTAAGGGAACACATTAGTATCAACTTAAATCGTTGGTAAAAGAAAATGATCAACCTATTATGGATCAATGATTTAAAACCTCGATCTCCTTTTCAACCAAAAGGCACGAGACATCTTGCTTTGAATACAAGATACGCATAAACCATTAACAATCTAATGGTTTCAAGAGTACTCGATAACTCTTTGCGTTCATCATTCCAAAATTTAAGGTTTAATCTTGGGTTACCGATTTGAGTCTTACATCATCTACATGATGTGTTATTCTAGTTTGGTTTAGAATATAATCACCTTGATAATGGGCTAGCCATACATCAAATTATGGTGTATAGAGTCACAAAAGTGAAACCTCTTTTGTATCTTTAACAAGTTTATATTCTTATTTAGAGTTTATGCACTTAATAGTCACAATTAAGTACAACTTTAAATCCAAAAACTAGATTGAGTACACAATTACTATATCTCTCGACATTATTGTTACTAGTCGTCATATTCTAATCATCTTATGTGTCGAATACAATGATGAAAACCTCCACTGGTTTCTAATATTGACGAAGTAGTACTAGCAAAATTTATGTTTAATCAAATAAACATTTAAAGAAGAAGGTCCCATTAGATGTCCCACAACTAACTTGTTGATTCTTCAATAATTTGGGGTAGTTTCCTTTCTAGTGTCCAACATTTAAGACAGTGGAAACTTTATCGGTCGGGATTGATAGGTTTAGTATCGCTATTCTCAACAACTTTACTTTTAACATTACCTTGTATCAATTCCATTATAATCTTTACTTCTTGAACCTCATCCTTTTTTTAACGGTTTAAGAGAATGCTCCCACTTATTTCAAAAAGTCTTTACTTAGAGAAGCAAAGTTGAATCTTATGAAGATTACTCTTGTACTCTTATAAGCCAATTTGCATGCAAACAACCTTGTGCTCTTGATACCGCTTGTTAGAAATCTATATCTCATTACATAACATATTCTTATATGTTACAATTAATTTAGTCATAAATTAATTACAAATCTTATGCATGCAAACTAAAATAGATAAGTGAAGAAATCGTTTTCTCACCATATGATTTTCGGATATATGGGCACAAGTGAGTTCTCCTACTTACTTGTTCTTGAGCTCTCCAAATGGAAGAACAAAGATTCAAGTATAGAATCCCTCCCAAAAGCATATACCCAAGGAAAACTCATAATAACCAATATTATTTAGATCTATTAACAATATTAGTTTTACTTAAAATATGACACAAAATAATTTTTGTTCTCTCATGTATTTCGGTTTTAGAGAGAATAGATGATGGAGTTTTATTTCTCTAGGATTTTCACAAAAGATAGAGATGAACACATTTCTTACACTAGAAAAATGGTTTTTTTCAAAATGAATGAATAATAATAGAGAAAACCATATGGGTTCCCCCTCATGGAAAACCGGTTGGGGGGCTTTATGGGCAGGGCCGGCCCTAAGGCCTGTTTGATGGGTTAAGTGACAAGGGCCCAAGTGTAGTAGGGGCCCATTGTGAGAAGTGAAAAAAAAAAAAAAAAAACTCAAACGCCGTAACTCTGTAACCCACAGCCAGCGCACAAAAGGGAAAGAATGGAAAGTAAAAAAAGAAAAGTGACGCAAGTTTCCTATTTTAACTCATATAGTCCTATTCCATACCAATTACCCTTTATCTCTCCAAATTCCAAAACCAATATCAATTTTTCTTCCAAAATTTATAAGGTTCTTCAAAAATCAATACTTTCATCTTTCAAAATTAGAAAAAATTGTAAACTAACAAAATTTTAATGGTGTCGGTGTTCTACATCCTATTTTAATAGACTGTGTAGTTACTACCCATCGGCCTCCATCATGGATTTTCATGGTGTCGGTGTTCTACATTCTATTTTTTTTCTTCAATTTTTGTTAATTTTAATTCCCGATTATAAATTTGTATTGTTGTGAGCGTTTTTCTGTTGATGCCTTGATTGTGCGGCGTTTATTGGATTGTTGAATGTCTAAGTGTTCACCGAGTTGTTGAATTTTTATTAGACAATGGTAGGCAATAGTAACCAAACAAAATAAATATTGTGCACTTTTTATGATTTCTTATTATTTTTTTACAAATTCTATAATAAAACAATCTCACGGTCCATTTTTTTTTTTACAGAGTTATTTATTCATTACTAATAAATAAGCTATTTTTTTACACAATGAGATCGTCTCATAGTGTAAGATAATCTTACGCAATAATTACTGAAAAATTTTAAAGGGCCCATTTCTTCTATTTTGCCTAGGGCCTCACAATTCTTAGGACTGGCCCTGTTTATGGGGAGCCTATGCATGCAATAGTTGCTCTTCTCAAAAGCTATAGGGTTGCATGGCTAGTAGTTAGCTTTCATAATTGTGTTTTCCACTTAAAATTTAACACAATAATAAGCCTAATACCCCTCCTAATTTCGGCACATATGATGTAAAATGGAAAATCTATTTTACACATTGTGTTGTCAATTTGTCACATGTAACATGTTTCATGACATTAGGTATATCAAATATATTTTTAACAATTAAAAATCAACATATTAATAAAATATGTCACTTATATAATTAACCTAGTAATTCATAATTACTTGTACCGTAAAGTATTTCCGAATTATAAACTACAACATTCTGTATTTATAATAATTTATTCATTCCGTTTCAATTGTTTCTGTATACAATAATTTCATCTAAGTAATAAAATAATTCGATTACTTAGACCGTGTCTCATTTAATCATATTAAAATAAGATACGTTAATTATACTCACAAAATCATCCGTCAATTTTAAGCAATTTAATTAACTCGTATCGGTATACGATTAATTAAATAATCAATTAAGAGTATTTCCCTATAGGTATGACCCAAGAGGATCAACTGATCACCACCGTCGCACGACAGTAATGTCAAACTCTAGTCAGCCAATCATTACCGATATGTGTGGACCAGTTGACTGTAAAAATATTACATCCCACATGTATTCTTAAAATGAGATTTAAACATGTGACCATTATGATCGACAATTGTGATCGCATTATTGTCGGAGGACATATATTCCAACACTCGATACCCGCCGCCTCAACCTCCTGCAAATTCAAATGTTTCTCATTAATCGATGATCTTTCATCGTAGTTTTAAAATCAAAATTCAAGAAGAATAAAAATGCTCACCACAACCGGCCAGTACGCCAACCTCCCGTAGAGGAACGTCGAGTAGTCCTCGCCAGGAAGAAGGAGGGCGTCACCACCAACGCCAGCCAAGTCGGCCTCCCTCTCAGCCTCAGAAGGCTCCCTGAACATCGTCCTAGGAGGATCGACGGAAACCGTCAACACGTCCCGAGAGCACTGACGAGCCAGGCGCTCCCCCAAGTACCACACATGACCCATCGACGTCCTCAACAGCAGCCGGCTCGAACTCCTAGGCCGAAGAACCTCGGCCACAAAAGAAGGCGCTCCAGCGTACTCCGCCCAAGGCCTGGGCACCCACTGGGACAAGACAAACAGGGAATCATTCTTATGATCGAGTTAAAAGCAATATAGAAGCAAATGAATATAAGTGAGATGTTTACGCTGTCTAGCCTGAAGAGCGTTCACGTCCCGCCGGTAGACACTGTGAGAAGAACGCTTGCTCTTCGTCCGGCACATGACCCAATCCCTCACCACAGGATAGGCCCTCTCCAGCGGCTCCGTCCTCTTGGGCGCGAGGCCCGGAAAGTAGGAGTACACCCACGCCTGTAAAATAAGATAGTCAATGACGATCTTTCGTAATTTGACAAAGAAAGGAATCGATTTTAAGTCTCAATGAAGGTTCATATGTAACACCCCGATTTATGAAGGAGCCTTTAGCAAGACATTCCCTAATAAACCAGACTGTTACCATCTCGGTTTCCCGAGGTAGTGAATAACAAATTAAACTCCAAGGCAATTTGTATAATTATACATCTGAAATGAAACAAGTCTCAAACTGAAAGTAAAGTCTGATAACTAAACAGAAATAAAAGTGGGCTAGCTCTAAGTCAGGCAATCCAAGCTCTCTTCCCATCCAGCTCCTATCGGTCTCGAGGTACTGTCAATCGCTCCCCATTAAAAGGTTCATCACGGTGTTCACGAATACATTGTGGTCAACCACGAGGTTGAGTAGGGAAAACAATGAAACAACAAAAATATGATATGCATGCTCCTCCGTCACCTCCATCTCCATCTCAACTCATATTTCATAACTCATATCTCATAACTCATAACCCGGACAACCTGACCATACCGATCCCCGGTAGACTATATATATCGACCGTAGCCGATCCCATTTCGCTTGAGGACACCAGGGCAAGTCTCCCGAGAACCCGCCGGGCCTTATCACAACATCATCATCACTACACCACATCACCACAACATCCTCCATCTCCAATGCATATGAATGCAATAGCAAGTAATCAATGTAACACAATATGTATATCAATGAATGAAATCATGCCAGCTACCAAAAATGTTGTGATAACATACTCAACACGATCGTTCGAGTCAACCACATTCCAAAGTACATAAATCATAACATAAATCAACAACCACGAAACAAGTCAACGTTCACAGTTTGGTCATTTGAAACACAACGAGTCAACACAACTTAACAACAACGCTGATAAGTCAAGTGTATTTCCCTACCTTTTCGCAATCCAAGCTCACACAAGCAATCAATTATGAACCTTCACATATCCATCACCTACATAACATAATTATATATAATTACCACCTACTCAATCAAATAATCATGCACATAACCTAGACTCATCATAACTTAATAGGAATATCAACTTAAAGAACAAACACGATTTTTCCTGATTTTCCAGCACATGACAGACTCGGAATAAAATACATAACTAATTCCAGAAAAATCAAATTGATACAAGACCAATTGAATTGGAACCCCATGAGTCTTAGCTACAAATTATATCTAACGTGTTTTTCCCAAATTCCATACTTATCAAGGGTTTCCAGACTGATTTCCAAAAACTGACAGAAACCGTCGCATAAAAAGTATTGATTCATAAAACGAGTTTAAAACATTATTTTTCAGAAATTCCAAATCCTATTATCATCTAGACTATACAAAGATTATGTATGAAGAAGCCTCATAACTGAATCGACATAAAAATTAAGGTTTCAAATCATTTTCCACAACCAAATCAGATTCGCGGACTTTTCAGCGACATATTCATAAATAAATCACCTAGGACAAACCACAAAGAATTTGACTATGAGATTTTATATGCATAAACTAGACATCAAATAAACAGGACTCTCTTTTCAAACTTTTCGAAAAAGACGACTTTAAAACAGTATAAACAATGGAATGAAATCGACTTACAAACAGGGAATCGAATTAGGTTGGAATCGATGAGCAATCTTCAATCAAATGAAAGGATCGTGTGTGTGTGTGTGTTGGTGTGCGTCGAAAAGAGGGAGTCGGGTGAGATGAGGGTTGTGTAGTGTTAGGGTAAAAATTAGGTTAAGAATTAGGTTAAAACATGATGTTGGGTGTTGGGTTAAACATGTTATTGGGTAAACTCCAATGGGTCGAGGGTAAATGGGTTAGCTCACATCTCGAATTTCATGTAAACCCGTCTCAATTAACTTACGAAACAACTCGATCTTACGATACAACACGAGTCAAGTAAAATAACATAACGTAATTATCGACTAAACAATTAACCCGACTTAAATAGTAATATAAAATACGGAGTATTACAGTCTTCCCCCCTTAAAATGAACTTCGTCCCGAAGTTCGCTCATCTATCAAACCTCCAAGCATCACCGTGGGTACCAAAACAGATTTTCTAGTATAAGAACTCAAGAACTTAGGCCCATAAAACAAAATGTTACATTCTACCCTCCTAAATATAAACTTCGCCCCGAAGTTTAACTCATCCGCCCTTAACCCAACTAACTACAACCAATAACTACCTGAGAACACAAGTGTATAACAACTAAATAATCACCTGAGAACACCGTCATCTTCCATCTAAATTTCGATCTCAAACTCAAGTAACTCAATAACCATGGTCACATTAGACCGTGAACATAACTCCCGTAAACATAACTCGGCTCATAGGCCCCATAACTCATAACTCATTACCAGTAGTTTAACCACACTCTCCTTTACACATCAACCAACTAACAGGAGTAGGAACAAAACATATAGAACTCATTTGCATAGGTACCCCACAACGAAACATCAACTTGATCAAAACTACAATCTACAAACAAGTGCAACGTAAACCTTAAGATTTTGCAATCCTACCCAACTAGAAACATGGTTACGTCCTCGTAACCTCTTTTCAACTTTCATATACATATGCAGCAAAATCACTGTCAACCACATGTAACAGGAAAGAACACATGATAAGAGATTGCACATTAACATTAAAGTCGAAAACAAGGTTTTATTTATGGAATTAATTGATTGTCAACAAGTAACACTTATTACTTAGCTCATGCTTAACTTAAAACACAACATCAAACTAAAAGAAAAAGAAGAAAGGAGCTAAAGGTTTACACGGTTTCATAACAGACCGATCATGGTGTTACTAGCTCTAACCTAACCGTCCTAGGTCGCGCTTATTCTGCTTCTGGTGACTTCTATGTCATTCCCTACCTGGTTCACCTCTTCCCCAAAGTCTGGTTTGGGCGGTTCAGTCGTACTTTCGGCATCAGGTACATTAGCATAAAATTCGTATCTCAGGTCGCCTGATATAAAGTCAAAGGTATGCTCGGGCGGGTAACTGGCCCCGCCGCAGTAATTGGGGTCACGGCATAACCTCATGCAATGGGTGGACAACTCTCTCATATAGAAGTGTTTCTTTGTCCTTTAGTATGCCGAGTCGGGGATAGTATCGATAAGGGTATACGCTCTTAAGCGAGTATTAGTTAAGTACTCGTGGTGCCCATTATGGCCATACTTGTCCATGGCAGCACAAAGTTTCTCACAATGCTCATTGAAGTCAGCATCAAGTGACATGTAACAGTCTCGCGGGTGTACATTGTAGGGATCCATCCTACAGAGTTGAAAGCTAAACAAATTAGGACACAAGGGTGATACCGTAGAAGGATGTTAAGATAAGGATTCATTCACGAGGTTTAAGTGTGCGAAAGTCATATAACAAGTTTTCAGAGTAGCTGTTGTAGAACCAGGGTTTTGGTCAACTCAAGATTATCACGATTCGCATTATCTACCGAGAGAACAACAACCTTAGAAAGATCAACCATAAGGATATACATATACCAGCATACAATTTTAACATTGACCCCACCAAATTCCTCTCTCAAGTCAAAACTACTACTAATTCCGAACAATTGATCCATATGCGCATTCATTCCGCCTTACTACTAACAATCACCAGGAGTATTAAAACATGCTGCACATATGCACTACTTAAACACTTTGAAACCACAGAAAACATAACATGTAATCAAAACCATTTGACTCATCAACTATGCAACACGAATTAGTCAGTTTGCATGATATCAATTCTGAAAACATATTTCCCAATAAAAGTAACAACATATGATCCATGACAACAACAACATTACTTCCATATCACACATGTGTTTAACATTTTAGCAACCTTATCGTTCAATTGTGTCCAAAGAACGTAGTATAACTCATTTTCAAAAACAAAAGATATCGCATAATTAGCTTAAACATACACATTTGCCTTCATATACTTTGTAGGACATTATCTATGATAAAAGATTAGCAACTTGAACAACTTCTCTGATTAGTACGATTTGAATAATTAGGCAACGCGTAGGCTCAATTAAACGTAACCATAACGACTATTATTTAAACCAACGCATATCACGTGAATCATCAAAGGGTTATCCCATTATAATTGCCAACATAGTTATCATAAACAATCTCCCTTAGAATATAATTGATAGCAACGACTCGAGAATATAGATATGTCGAATGTCGTGCTACCTCAAACAGTTTCCTTTATATCACGCCCATACCATTGCAAGAATCACTTTAGCATTTTATGACAAAATAACAACGAACATATGCAATAAGGAGTAACAACACTGTTTATTATCATGTCATAGTTTAGGTTCAACTAAAATAATTTAATGCAATGAAAGTAATAAGTACAACTATAGGCACACAGACTCACATAAAAGACATTAGAACCCAGATGACATCCTACATGTGAACATTTAGACATACTCATTACTACCATCCATGTGTAAACATTTAAACATAATTATTATAATTATTCACGCGAGTATATTAGAACAATCAAGTTAACGTTTAACGCCACCAACTTTACCAAGATATGACAATATAGTTTTATATTTATATATATATCCGACCACTATACAAATATGATGAACACACCAGAGATATTACAACATGCCAAACATATATAAAATATGCAACAACTGGACTCGTATAAAAATATTTCACCCTCGATTAAGAATCAAATTAGGCTATTCAATTTCACTCATACTATCATGCCAACAATGTTATAAACTAAACTTTAATTTTTTTATCACTTGTTAAGATACATAACCAATGAATATGTGTGCTACTATCATCATATAAGGACACTATAATTTCACATTAATAAGGCTCATGAAATAATCGAACAACTGTATGAAAACTCAACATAGAATTCACATTTTAAAAGTTATGATTCGCGTGGTAACTTCCAAAAATCACGAATAAATAACCGTTCAACGAAAACTTGAGTTATATTACTTTTTATAACATACATAGAGTTAATAATTCTTGAGAAAAAGAATGAGGTCCAAAGCTCAAGAATTCAATTTTTAAAGGATTTTACAACTCAGTTGGTCCAAACAAGTATGTGACAGCAATTGGTCCGAAACTTGGGTCAGTTTGCAAAACTTACCATTTAATATAGAGACATCAAGGATTTTCGTGGCTTATCAATTTGAAAGCATATGCGAATCTTCTGATCGATGGAGTTGGAATTATGCAAAAATTATTAATACAATTTAAATGAGGATTTTTACAAAATCGTTGGTCAAAACATCACTGCACAGGAACTTCCTGAACACAGCCCACTAAAATATTTATTACTCCTAATCCGTATATCCTATAAGTATGAAACCAACGCCAAATGAACACTAATTCACGAGGCTATCTCTCAGAAAATTTTCATCCATAGGAGACAAACAGAAAACGAATGGCAGTAAGATCAATTAGAGAGTAAAATCAAACAAAACGTGTTTCAGCACTAGGTCATTCATTTACTATGTTCCAAGCTCTTACAACCACACTATCGATACTAACCCATCCTAACTTAAATCTCACACTTTGTACTTACGTAAACATCTATCCCATAGCATCCCTAAGCATCTCGATCTACTCCTTACATCTAAATCACGATTGCTATGACTAGAAACATGCAATTCAATAGTGTTTCTCATTACTATCACAATACTATCCTAGCATGGCTTCGGGATCAGATAACCGCATATCACGAGACATAATAGCACTATCAACACGTCATTCGACATCCATCCAGATAAATATCATCAATTCGCAATTATTTTCACGCTCACGATTACCACAATCCAACAATTATCAACCTGAACACGAAAATTTTAATTCTCATCTCCACAACATCACATGATCACGCCATCATTCATACAAAATACTTACCGTAACGTTGTCCTGCAGCATGGTTAGAATATATGGGTCTCAAGGTGTACATCCACTCGATTATATCCAAGGTTTTCCTTCTAACTACCCCATTCACTCAATTTCTCTCGGGTTACCCAGTTCAAAAGCGAGAGGGCAAAAGAGCACGTATTAAGGGCGCCTTCTTAACCGCACTGTGAGCTCCTAACAGTTTATTCCCAGGGGTTCATTTTATTTAGACACATCCTACGTTTATTGGGTTCATTGGTTTAGGCCTGAGGATCGTTCGCTCTGATACCACTTTGTAACACCCCGATTTATGAAGGAGCCTTTAGCAAGACATTCCCTAATAAACCAGATCATTACCATCTCGGTTTCCCGAGGTAGTGAATAACAAATTAAACTCCAAGGCAATTTGTATAATTATACATACGAAATGAAACAAGTCTCAAATCGAAAGTAAAGTCGATAACTAAACGAGAAATAAAAGTGGGCTAGCTCTAAGTCGGGCAATCCAAGCTCTCTTCCCATCCGGCTCTATCGGTCTCGAGGTACTGTCAATCTGCTCCCCATTAAAAGGTTCATCACGGTGTTCACGAATACACGGGGGTCAACCACGAGGTTGAGTAGGGAAAACAATGAAACAACAAAAATATGATATGCATGCTCCTCCGTCACCTCCATCTCCATCTCAACTCATATTTCATAACTCATATCTCATAACTCATAACCCGGACAACCCAGCCATACCGATCCCCGGTAGACTATATATATCGACCGTAGCCGATCCGCCGCTCGCTTGTTGAGGACACCGGGGCAAGTCTGCGAGAACCCGCCCTGGGCCTTATCACAACATCATCATCACTACACCACATCACCACAACATCCTCCATCTCCAATGCATATGAATGCAACGATAATCAATGTAACACAATATGTATATCAATGAATGAAATCATGCCAGCTACCAAAAATGTTGTGATAACATACTCAACACGATCAGTTCAGTCAACCACATTCCAGTACATAAATCATAACATAAATCAACAACCACGAAACAAGTCAACGTTCACAGTTTGGTCATTTGAAACACAACGAGTCAACACAACTTAACAACAACGCTGATAAGTCAAGTGTATTTCCCTACCTTTTCGCAATCCAAGCTCACACAAGCAATCAATTATGAACCTTCACATATCCATCACCTACATAACATAATTATATATAATTACCACCTACTCAATCAAATAATCATGCACATAACCTAGACTCATCATAACTTAATAGGAATATCAACTTAAAGAACAAACACGATTTTTCCTGATTTTCCAGCACATGACAGACTCGGAATAAAATACATAACTAATTCCAGAAAAATCAAATTGATACAAGACCAATTGAATTGGAACCCCATGAGTCTTAGCTACAAATTATATCTAACGTGTTTTTCCCAAATTCCATACTTATCAAGGGTTTCCAGACTGATTTCCAAAAACTGACAGAAACCGTCGCATAAAAAGTATTGATTCATAAAACGAGTTTAAAACATTATTTTTCAGAAATTCCAAATCCTATTATCATCTAGACTATACAAAGATTATGTATGAAGAAGCCTCATAACTGAATCGACATAAAAATTAAGGTTTCAAATCATTTTACACAACCAAATCAGATTCGCGGACTTTTCAGCGACATATTCATAAATAAATCACCTAGGACAAACCACAAAGAATTTGACTATGAGATTTTATATGCATAAACTAGACATCAAATAAACAGGACTCTCTTTTCAAACTTTTCGAAAAAGACGACTTTAAAACAGTATAAACAATGGAATGAAATCGACTTACAAACAGGGAATCGAATTAGGTTGGAATCGATGAGCAATCTTCAATCAAATGAAAGGATCGTGTGTGTGTGTGTGTTGGTGTGCGTCGAAAAGAGGGAGTCGGGTGAGATGAGGGTTTTGTAGTGTTAGGGTAAAAATTAGGTTAAGAATTAGGTTAAAACATGATGTTGGGTGTTGGGTTAAACATGTTATTGGGTAAACTCCAATGGGTCGAGGGTAAATGGGTTAGCTCACATCTCGAATTTCATGTAAACCCGTCTCAATTAACTTACGAAACAACTCGATCTTACGATACAACACGAGTCAAGTAAAATAACATAACGTAATTATCGACTAAACAATTAACCCGACTTAAATAGTAATATAAAATACGGAGTATTACATCATACCTCCAACAGAAGTCCAGGACCGACAGCACCAGGAGAGGTCCCCTTCTCCATCAACTCCGGACGAACCATGACCCTCATGAAGCGGATGAGGACCGCGAAACCAGCAGTGACCCAGTCCCAACGCCCTAGGGAGCTCAAGTCAGAAAGGAAGGGAAGAAGCTTCATCGACAGCCTCTCTCCCTTGTCTCCGAGGTAAATCGAAGACAGAAACCACCAGAGCCACAAACGAGCCCTCTGCTCAGCAGTACATGGAGGAGGAGCCGTCTCCCTCCCATCGATCGTCACCAGCGCCGGGATCTTTCCCGCAAAGTAGTATCGAACGTAGGAGCTGGGTACCAAACCCGGCACTGTGACAGCCCTCGGCGACAAGTTCCAGCCGATCAACCTCCTAGCCTCGGCCGAGTCCACCCTCATGGCAGTCTCCGGCCACTCCACAGCCTCAGACCCACACGGCAGACCAGAAATCATGCCGTAGTCCTCCATAGTGACTCCCACCTCACCAAAAGGCATGTGAAAAGTGGAAGTCGTATCCCAGAATCGGTCCAAGAAAGCGCGGACCAGGCTAAGGTTAGCCCGCAACTTCCTCCTCGCGATATCCCTCCAGGCCTGCACCAAGGCACCAAATGCTCCGCGCTCGATCATGGCGCGCTCCTCCCCCGACAGCCGCTCGTAGCACTCCATCGCTGTCGTGTAACCCGAGAACGACCTGATGTTCCCGGCCTCCTATTGTGATTTGAAACAAAAAGCTATCTTTAGTTTTGAATAAAAATTGGATAAGATGTGAGCAATTGAAATGAATGAAAGAAGATGAGTGATGAGTAATGAATTCAAAACTACCAAGCTCTTCACCGTCCTGTAGGACACGTGACCCTCTGCAGCCCACAGCAAGTGCCTGCTCTCCCAGGACTCAGCCCACGCGGGAGCTCTTCTCAGCTGACGACCTCCTCGCCCGACGTTGGCTCGTCTAGGGGCCTCCTCGTCCTCAACAGCCTCCTCCTCGTGGACCTCGTCCCCAGCAGCCATCACCGCAGCGGTGAAAGCCTGCTCCAAAGCCTCCTCGATCACAGCAGAGTCTATCTCCATGGGACCTCTCCCAGAAGTAGAAGCCTCACCACCTGCAGCATTAAAGCAAATTCAGGCCGCGTCACTTGACAACGAGCCTTGGTTAAGGGATTTTCGAGGCTTCGGAAGCCCCGAAATTGCTCTTTTTTCTCGCCATCTTTGGCCACATTCTCACAAACACAATCACTCATGTGGTAATTAGGGTCAAGTCAAGCCTAATTTGAAGCCAAATTCTGGGTTTGAGCCGAAATTTCGGCAGCATTTTGTTATGACGGCGATTATGCCCTAAAAAGTGTCCTGAAAAAGCTGTCACAAACCAAAATTCCAAGATGATAGGAAGTTTACCCATCATCCAAGGATCCCAAATATCAAGTTTCATCGCAAATGGGCAATCCTAAGGCTGTTTTCGAAGCAATTTACGGTTTAGCTGTGAAACCGTCTCAAATTCACTCAAATGCTCAAAACTCCACGAAAATTGGAAACAAATACATGGTTATGTTCCTTAGATTACCAATTATCCATTTCTAATACCAATTTCACAAGTCAAATCCATTTGGGGGAAAAGCCCCAAATTTTCGAAATAATTGGGTTGAAAACCCTAATTTTTTCGATCCAAATTGAGCGAATATAGAAGATTAATGCAAGAATGGTACACATACCTCGATTAGTCATGATTAATGAAAGCTTTCGGATCAAGCCTTGGCGGAAATGATTAAGATTTGAGAGAGAATTTGAAGAAATTGTGTTTCGAACAAATGATCCTAAACCCTCTGTTTATCGCGTTTTTACGCAGAAAATACACTTTGGGGAATAGACGCAGCAGGTGTTGCGCCTCTTCCAAGAGACGCAGCTCTTGCTGCGCCTCTTCTTTATGTTCCCTCCATACGAGTTTTCAAAAATTCGTTATGAGTTCGTTATTTGTGGGCCCATCTTTGGTGTGCCTCTTCCTCGTTGCTATTTTATCCTTTTGGTCCGTTTGACGATTATCTTTCGTTCCGGCCCGCATTTCTAAGCCAAACAACAGACTATTACACGTTATTTATTGCTTCCAAGACTTTGCTTGTCACAACGAGCATTTATTCCTTCACAGGTGTTTCGACACGCCTTCATTATATTTCCTCAACGAGAGTAAGCGGATAGACTTTCCCTCTCGAGACACGGAGATTAATTCTCGATTATGTTCCCCAACGAGAGTAAGAGGATAGACTTTCCCTCTCGAGACATGTAGATCAACATCAGCCCCTATTTCTTCCGAAGTTTGTTCGAAGCTGAACACGAACAAACTTCTCCCAGCAGTTCCCGCCTGTGTCCTGCTACTCACAATATTTCTTGTTTCCCCTCGGAGTGCGATAAAGATGTCGTTCTCCATAAGTTCCCAGACCGGCAGAGTTCCTACACTCGAGCCTTATTTACCCTTTAGTTTAAACTTATATTCGGGCCTCCTTCCCGCCGATGCTTTCCTTTAGGGTCCCATACCCTAGCACAATCCTTATATATCTTTTAGGTCTTACCCTTAGCTCCTACGCTTACCCTTAGCTCCTATGCTTACCTGTAGCTCCTTAGCTCCTACGCAACTCTGGAAGCATCTCGAGGAAGAAGTCTCAGGTATGGTCTCTTCTTATGGCTGGCGAGCCTCCTTACGTAGTCTAATGGACTTTAAACGACCCTCCCCGATAGTCGAAAGACTCTAAAATATTCCCGACGACAGGTCCTTGGCTCAGACCCCTTGAGCCGCCTCGCGTCGCCATAGTCGTCAGGTTGTAATCTTCGATTGACCTGATGGCTATACTTTGACTTTCGCCTTGTCCAAGCCTCAGTCAAAGTGGGGGCTCTGTAGACACCTCATTTCTGCACCTCTCGCAAACCACCCGGTGATGATTGAGCCGCATGTTTGCTACGCGGAACGATTTGTGACAGTTCGTAAGTTTATCGTCAAGTGATTGCTCAAATATTAATGTCTACCTCTTAGTTGTCATCTACGTGCCGATACGGTCGTTTTGACAGTAATTAGAGTACATTTGGAGTCCGGGCCTAAAACCGCCTTCATTTTCTAATAACCGTTAAATCCCGAGTCAGAATGTTCTGGAATGTTCCGGATATTTCTATTCTATATTTTATAAATATTTCACAATCTTTATCCTTTGGTAAACAATTTCCCGTAATATTCATACAAGATATTAAGGAAAACCAAAATATTCCGTCCTACCATAACTTAAACACGGAAATCTTTCTTCCGCAGGAGGAAACCCCTTGGCAACAGACGCAGCAGGTGCTGCGCCTCTTCCAAGAGACGCAGTGACTGTTGCGTCTCTTCCCAGGTCCTTTTCTGCGTATTTTTCGTATCTTTTTTATATCTTTCCGAGATTCACTTCCAAAGACTCTCCGAAACCCTAATTCTTTCACGTGATTAGTATAAATAGGAGCCTTCGCTCCTCATATTTCTCACGCGAGTGTCCGCCCTTCTCTTCTCCCTTTGCATTCTAGACCTTTGTTCTTACTTTTTGGCGTCTACGTGCTTGAAAATTCGACCACGTAAGCTCGGATCCTTCTGAGTACCAGCCTCGTTTGCATGACCGACCAATTTGACCAACTCCACTTCAATCAACTTAATTAATCTAATCGTTTTCCTCTTACGAGGGCACTTTCATATTTGAATTATAGTTCGAGTAGAGCATCGCTAATCGATAACTTAGTCCTTCTCGTTTCGTCAAACATGTAAGTCTGAGGGTGTATAATCTCTCTTTTATTATTGTTCTTTACTTTTTGTATCGCTAATGTAAGGTTTATATCGAAAATACCAATTAAAACCGATTTCTAAAACCGTGTTTTAAAACCTCTTTTTACGGATTTCCAGAAGACAAACCGTCGAGAAAGGACGCACCAATTACTGCGCCTCTTCGTGAGGCTGCCGCAGTTCCTGCTTCCTTTCTTCTTCCTTCGTCCTTTGTAATTCGTTCGTCAAAATTTGTTTCGTTTGTTTCCTGTTAATTCTTTGACATAATAGCTTATCATCTCACATGTATATTATTTATCATTCATTCACATGTTTAAATTCGTCATTAAACTCGACTTAAATCCCTTATAATCCGATATTTGCGGGTTTTCGTCATTAAATTCAATCCGGGTTGTAGAGATTCGATTTGTTCATATCGGGTTTCTGGAATTCGATTCTTGATATATTTTCCATCTGTTATTCATGATATTCGTCATTAATTCGTCATTAATTCATCATGTTTAGTCTATTTTGTTCACCTATGTCACTAATCAATCATTCTTCCATGTAAATAATTAGTAATATTCCGTCTCATCCATGTTTATTGCTTTCATGACCATCATTCACATGTAAATAACCTGATAATCACTTCTATCCGAGTAAATATTATAAATCAATCATTAAATTAACCCACGAACATTAACGATTTGCAGTTCCGGCTTCACAACCAGAACTCACCCTTGGAACAGACGCAGCAACTGCTGCGCCTCTTCCAAAGGGCGCAGTCCTGCTGCGCCTGTTCCAGGTTGAGTTCTGTCTCTGAACTCCGTTGTTGCTTGACTTAGTTTAATTAGCTTATGTATTAATGGACTATTACCCGTAATATCACCTACTGACCTGTTCGTTCGTCAATTCTTTCTTATTCTTTTTCTCAAACTATCCGTTTTAAAGGTATTTTCGACATAAATCGCTAATCCCGATGTAATTATTGTAATTTCTTATTATTGTAATTTTATCCCTTGTATTTTGTATCATTTGTATGTTTTCACATGTAATTGAGCATTAAATCCTACTTCGACCCAATTGATTGCTAAATTAATTGTTCATCGACTTAGTATTAATTCTCACATGTTAGGATTAAAACTTGGATGTTGCATTGCATGCAACATTGCATGCATATAATCGACATATATCAAGTATAGATGATGTCCCTAATCATTAGTAGAGGCCGCTATCGAGGCGGGCGGGATTAGGTGTTCGATCAAAAGAGCTTCCTAATACGTACTCTCACCCCTTACTCCAGATCTCTGTGAACATCCGTGTTCATTGGCATCCACGAGAGTCATTCTAGACATAGAATGCTAAGGGTAACGATTGCTTAGTGTTCATGTCTCTACTTTGTGTCTTGACATGGCACGAGGTATTCGAACGGTTCCAATTTCCCATAAAAATTGGTGGCGACTCCAACAAATGCAAACGCTTGTTCTCTTCCTCCCAAGCGCCCCCGTGGGCCCCCGCTGTCCACAATCCTATAAGTTCAGTTAAGATCCTATAAGTTCAGATCAGTTCAAGTTCGGTTCAGATCCAAGTTCAGTTCAGTTCAGTTCAGACCAGATTCGTTTCCGTCCAAAAGAACAGGGCTAAACTCGCGCTTATGCCTAATATCTTAGGTTAAGAACAAAACCTTGGTACTGTTTAGTTCAAACAGTGGTACGGACTATGCTAAATTTGGATGGTGACGATAAGTAGCAACCGAGTTATTAAGATTAAAGATTAGTACAAACCAACGGAAATCAAATCGAGACCAACTAAAACAATAAACAAACAGAAAAGCGACAATGTAGAAGAGGAGGCTAAGAGTGGTGGCAACAGCAAGAGGAGACTCCTGATGATCCAGGCTCACAGCGGCCTGCTTGGTTATGTTGCATGACACAGTCGATATTACATTCATATAGTCCATACCGACTTGTACACGCCCTGAGGCAGTTCCGCCCGGCCGCTGCTACAACCTTTTCATTAGCAGAGCTCGCTGAACACAATACCAAGGCAATTGATACAGCTTAAAGGAACAAGAGTGTCTTTGAAGAAGCCATTTGTGGTTTTTTTTTAATGTAATTAAATCTGTAATAATTCTTTGTTTTCCTTTGTGTATTGGAGGATCAATCAACGCATGGGGTTATATAGGCTTCAATATCTTGGTTTTGGAAAATGATGAATCTTTGGTTATTTTTCCATAATTAATGATTTCAAATAAAAGATTACGAACATTACGATATTGTACAAAGTTTGTCCTATACCTTTGAATATTGCATTCCTAAAATTGGCGTCTACTCTGTATCAGAGCACTTTGATATGTAAAAGATTAGGAACATTACGATTTTTAATGTTACCATTTTTATTATTTCAATTGTAATTAGGATTCACATTGCATATTTTGGAGATGATATTTATATTCATATTCATAATTTTTTTTCGAAAATATTGTCTTAAAATGTAAGAAAATATTGTATTGTATTGTATGGGTATGAGTGAATTAACACTTACGGAGTGTTTGTTAAAATATGGTTAAAATGAGGTAAAACCTCAGCTTATACATAGAACAAACACATCGTTGACAGTGGCGTCTTTGTATCTAATAAGGACAAGAAATGGACCAAAAAGGCCTAGGACACTAGATTTGTTCATTTATGGAACAATTTACAAAGATTATTCTCGCTAACCGGTGTCAAACCCGCTACTCGTGTCCATGAGCTGAAAAATCCATATAAATCCAATCCTTGATCGGAGCTAAATATGTGAACAACTGAACAAGTGGTTTTAAGAGAAAGTTATTAATACCGACCAAATAAGTTTATTGAGAGACTTTTTTCCTTTTTTTAAAAAAAAAACAGTGGTACTAAAAGGTAGTAATAAAATAAGTACAAATCATGATTAATGATAGGGTTATTTCATAACAATAATCCATCCTATTTGTGGTCTGCAATAATCTCTCCATCCTATCAGTAATCCCAATTAAATCCAACCTAAGCATTATTACCTTCTAATAATGAACCATATATATTTTTTGAAGTTTATGTTGTAATATTTGATAATTTTTGAACAACCTAACTTGGTTTATTTGATACACATAAACATCACACAATATCAGCTGGTTCGTTATTATAATGTATGATTTTTATGTTGGATATAATTGAGATTATTGATATGATGAAGTGATTACTGCAGACCACCAATAGGATGGATTATTGTTATGAAATAACCCTTAAAGATAAAAATGGATTTATTCATTATGTAAATATGTCACGATCAACAACAAAAGGGTCACCAAATACAAATACAAGGGTACGGAAGACTAGTCTCTCAATAATTTATTGAAAAACCGTCTCTCTCCCAAGTTTCAGTGTTTATTTTTAAGCATCACTTAGTGTATATACTACCTAGTTGACTTCCTCCGTTTCGGTCAACTGTTTACCTTTAATTTTGGCATGAAGATTAAGGAAAGTAAAATGGATTATTAGTGGGTAATGTTATTGAATGACAAGTAGATAATTGGTTATGTGAATGATCAAGTTATCCTTCAAAAATATTAGGCAGTGCCCAAGTAGAGAATTGGTTATGTGAATGATCAAATACCCAAACTAACCCGATCAAAATTGACTCGAACCGAACCCAACTGACCCATTTACCAGGTCTAATGGCAATATAGCCAATAGAGATTCTCATTTGTCCTTCAACCCAAGTAGACCTAACCTCGCTGATCAACAACTCGAATATCGATCTGTAGATAACTTGATAATAATAGACCCAAAATGACTTATTCTACGTCCCCACACAAAATGACCGGCCCGCAACCAGCCTAATTAACCTGTTTATCAGGTATATATAATGGTCAAATATTTCGTATACAATACTACAAGTAAGTCTTGTTTAATATGGAGTATTCGTTTTATTTCTAAACGGATCCAAATATTACCACGGTGCTAATATTGACAAAACTTTTGGTATTTCTTGGATATCTTGTGTATTTATTTGCCCAGTCTTAGGTTTAAGAAAGATACCACCGTCTTAAACAAGAATTTGTGTAACATTTCAGTCCACATAAGCCCAAAATATAATAAAAAAGAGCCAAAATATCAACCGAAAACCCTACAAAAACCCTTGAAACAAAATCATTCTCACATTGACATTACCCGCTACCCACTCTCTCCTTTCTCCAGTTTCTTCTTCTCCAAACCATTACTATTATAAAATAAGAGACGAGATTTGGGAATAAGTAAAACAATATTATTGATGTTATGTTGCTTATGTTTACAAATGAATTATATCTGTTTTTATATAGACGAGGCATTATGAACAAAATATGGAAAGAATAAAACATAGGCTCCTAAATAATGTATAACAGCTATATAATCTTTTGTACATGGCAAGGAGGAAATTGCCTTGACTTGAGCAAGAGAGCCGTTGGGATGGCTTGTATGGTGCATTGTATTACCCCCCTCAAGTTGGAGCGTGGGGATTGAAAACGCCCAACTTGGATAGAAGTTCGTCAAATGTAATTCGTCCCAAGGCTTTTGTAAAGATGTCTGCGAGCTGGCTCTTTGTGTGAACATAACTAGGTTTGATGAGTCCCTTTAGAATTTCGTCTCGAATAAAATGACAATCCACCTCAATATGTTTGGTGCGTTCGTGGAAAACGGGATTGCGAGTAATGTAGAGGGCGGACTGGCTATCACAATGGAGGTCAATTGGTTTTTCATGTGGGATACCGAGAAAAGACAGCAGTCCTTTGAGCCATTTGAGTTCACAAACCGTGTATGCCATAGCTCTATATTCGGATTCGGCGGATGATTTTGAGACGGTGTTTTGCTTCTTTGTTTTCCAAGAGATGGGAGCATTGCCGAGGAACACAATGTATGCGGACAAGGATCGTCGACTGGTGGGACAACTTGCATAATCTGCGTCACAGTATGCGTGGAGAGCAAGGTCGTTGATAGTGCGAAAAAGCAAGCCTTGACCTGGATTATTTTTAAGGTATCGCACAACTTGTAGGGCCGCGTTCCAGTGATCAAGTCGTGGGGCATGCATAAATTGAGCGAGAATGTGGACGGAATAGATGAGCTCCGGACGCGTAATCGTGAGGTAAACGAGGCGCCCCACTAAACGTCGGTACTTTTGAGGTTCGTCCATTAAAGAAGATTTAGAAATGGCCAAGCGGTGATTAGGCTCCATTGGTACTGTGGCTGGTTTAGATCCAAGTAGGCCTGATTCTGTGAGGATATCAAGAGCGTATTTGCGTTGGGAGATGAAAAGGCCGGTTTTGTTCCGAGCAATTTCCAGCCCCAAAAAATATTTTAGAGGACCAAGATCCTTCATATGGAAGCAAGTGCTAAGGTATTCCTTAAATCGTGTGATCATGAGGGAATTATTACCACAAATGACTAGATCATCAACATAGACAAGCACATGTACCTCGGTGTCGGATTTGGACATGGAAAAAAGAGAATGATCATACGGGCATTGCTTGAAGCCATAGGTGGTGAGAGCGGAAGCAAGTTTTGCGTACCAACAACGGGGAGCTTGACGAAGGCCGTAAAGAGACTTTCGAAGACGGCAAACTGCACCATTAGTAGATAGAGAGAAACCTGGAGGTGGTTTCATATAGACTTCTTCGTTGAGATCGCCGTGGAGGAACGCATTATGCACATCCATTTGATGAAGTTCCCAACTTTTGGCTGCGGCAATAGCTAGAAGGGTGCGTACCGTGACTAATTTAACAGTTGGAGCAAAAGTTTCATTATAGTCCACTCCTTGATTTGACGATTTCCCATGACCACTAGTCGTGCTTTGTATCGCTCAATCGTCCCATCTGCGTTATATTTTATTTTATAGACCCATTTGGAGCCAATAGCCTTCTTATTCGGTGGTAGTGGCTCTAGTGTCCAAGTGTTATTCCGTTCAAGGGCATCGATTTCATGTTTCATTGCATCGCGCCATTCCGAAACCTGCATAGCTTCATTAAAAGTGCTAGGCTCGTGATGTTTAGTCACGGCCGAAAGAAATAGACGATGATTAGGGGAAAACTTAGAATAATTAACAAAATGTGAGATAGGATATTTCGTACCTTGGGAAGATGATGATGGTGTTGTGAGAGCGTGAGTCGAGGGGCGTAGAGGAGGACGAACAAAGTCTTTTAAACGGGAGTTTGGAAATTTTTCGCGGTGACCTTTCCCCATAGCTTGGGGCTCGGGTTGTGGTTCGGTTGTGTCCACGGGTGGAGTGTGTTCGGGAGATGGTGTGGATACCAAGGCCGTTGTGGTGGGTGTGGCAGTTGACTCGTGCGAGGTTGTTTGATGAGTGTGAGATGGAGTAGATGGGGGAGAGGTGTGAGGGGAAGTAGTTGGAGATGGCGAGACAAGGATTTGTTCGATTGGAACGAATGTGTCATCAAGGAATGACGAGGTGGTTGGGGTTTGTTCATTGAGATTCAGATAATGGTATGGAAATTCGTGTTCGATAAACACGACATCACGAGATGAAAAATGAGTACCGGTATCCAAATCATATACTTTCCACCCCTTTTTACCAAATGGGTATCCCAAGAGTCCTGCAAAAGTCTATTATAAACAATATCTAAATTGGGAAGAGGAGTAATACCAATTAATTGAGAGCGAGTGTTGGTGAAACGATCATCAAGACCCATTAAAAAATCGCGTACCCGTTTCTTTTCCCGACGATTATTGATGATATTCACCCAATCACAAGAGCACGGGTTGCACGAGCACGACGGCAGAGGATCGTGCTCCAATATGGTGTCCCAAATGGTAGTCATTCGGCCATAGTACTGCATAAGAGATTCCGTTGGACCTTGACGGCACGCGAGCAATTCTGCGCTCGCAATCGGTAAATTCGGAGCCCCGTTGCTTTGTGATCGGTTCTTTAAATCATTCCAAACCATCTTCGCCTCGGGGCGAAGAGAAATATGTCTGCGCATCGCAGGTTCGAAGGTATTGAAGATCCATGCTGTAACCAGAGCATTAGTTGAGCGCCATGTTTCGAAATTTGCAGCGGTTTCAGATGGTTTAGATATGGTACCATCTATGTACCCTAATTTTCCTTTAGCCATGAGAGCCAAGTGAAACGAGCGCGACCACTCGTCATAGTTTGTGCCGTTAAACGCAACCGGAGTGATGCTAGCCCCCGGTTGTTCAACGTGAACAAAAGAATACGATGGAGTTTTTGTGGGATCAATAATTTGATTAGAATCTGAGTTTGTCATTATGAATAGAAAAAAAAAACAAGAGAGGAAGACAATAGACAAAGACGGCAGATGAATGAGACAATGAAAACCTAGCTCTGATACCATATTATAAAATAAGAGACGAGATTTGGGAATAAGTAAAACAATATTATTGATGTTATGTTGCTTATGTTTACAAATGAATTATATCTGTCTTTATATAGACGAGGCATTATGAACAAAATATGAAAAGAATAAAACATAGGCTCCTAAATAATGTATAACAGCTATATAATCTTTTGTACATGGCAAGGAGGAAATTGCCTTGACTTGAGCAAGAGAGCCGTTGGGATGGCTTGTATGGTGCATTGTATTAATTACCTAAATATAAACCCCTAAATATTAATTCATTAATTAAATTACATTAATCAATGGCGGGGCTAGCGTTAATGGTGTTAAGATAGATACAAATGGATGCTCCTCTCAAAGTCCCTTACGCCGATTCATCGTCAATAACAACACCATCATCACCAACACCAGCGAATGATGAGCCGCCACCAAAACCGCACAACAACCATCCTCGTACCACTATAGCCGGTTTTGACCCTGAGGCGTTAGAGCGAGTAGCTAAGGCTTTGCTTAATATTCAAAAATCCGCTAATCCTAAAAAAGTAGGCTTGCATCCTCGTAACACTTCTGCTGGGTTTGACCCCGAGGCGTTGGAGCGAGGTGTCAAGGCTCTCCGTAATTATCAAAAAATTAGGCTTGCATCCTCGTACCACTTTTGCCGCTTCTGACCTCGAGGCGTTGCATCCTCGTACCACTTTTGCCGGTTCTGACCTCGAGGCGTTGGAGCGAGGTGCCAATGCTTTGCGTAATATCGAAAAATCCGCAAGTCCTAAAAAGTAGGCTTGCATCATCGTACCACTTTTGCCGGTTTCGACCCCGAGGCGTTGGAGCGAGGTGCTAAGGCTTTGCGTAATATCAAAAATCCGCAAGTCCTAAAAAAGTAGGCTTGCATCATCGTACCAAATGGCTATGCATCTAGCGTCTTATGTCCGTTTATCTTAACTAGATGAATTTTTTGGGTAGCAAATGGCGTATGCATCTAGCGTCTTAGGCTAAGATTTTATAATCTTAAAGATTTTTAAAATTAACAAGTGATGATTTTTAGGACCAAATTTTTATTTTTTATTATATTTCTTTTTCCAATTTCAAATTTCTACTCAAGTTATGTTTAAAGCCGTCGACATCAAAGTCGCGTGTAGCCGGTGTAGGTCTAATATCTTAGGTTAAGAACGCTGCCTTAGTACAACTGTGCAAGTATCGCATTATACTGTTTAGTTCAAACCTAAACATCTTATACCGCATTGTTTATTTATGTCTTGTGACGGGCTGCTAATATAAGTATATAACGAATGTGCTACTAGAAATTTATGTCGACATGATCTAATTACTCGAGTCCATAATATAACACTCCTTACCACCATAATATTAAATTTGAATGGCGACGATAAATAGCAACCGAGTTATTAAGATTAAAGGAAGATTAGTACAACCAACGGATATGAAATCGAGAGCAACAAAAACAATAAACAAACAGAATAGCTCGGCATGTAGCAAGTATTTGGAACACCCTGCTACGTTTATAGTGACATTGTATAAGAGGAGGTTAAGAATGGTGGCAACAGTAGGCGGAGACTCCTGATAATCCAGTCTCACAGCGGCCTGCTTGGTAATGTTGCATGACACAGTCGATATTACATTCGTATAGCCCGTACCAACTTGTACACGCCCTGAGGCAATTCCTCCCGGCCGCTGCTAAAATCTCTTCCTTAACAGAGTTCGCTGAACACACTATCAAAGCAATTGATACAGCCAAAAGGAACAGGAGTGTCTTTGTTTTTGTGTATTGGAGGATCAATCAACGCATGGGGTTATATAGCCCTTGAGCATCTTGGTTTTGGAAAATTATGATTCTTTGATTATTTTCCCATAATTATATTAACGATTTTAAATAAAACATTACAATATCTATCTATCTATCTATCTATATCTATATCCATATAAAAGTATAATAAAGAAAACGCAATTGTTAAATCAATCCTACACGTCTTTTTACTACATCCTACACATTTTTCTCCTTTTTTCCACCAATACCCTCCTCATAAAAATAACAAAAAAATAAAAGTTCTCCCTTTCACATCTCCTCCAAAACCCAATCAATTTGATACCAATTTGACAATTGCAAATCATAATTTGTTCATAATCACAAGTAATTTTGTATGTTTATTAACAATTTAATTATTTCACTAATATTCCTCTTTTAATTGATTGAATTAGTCTTTTTTTTAAGAAAAGGGATGTTTTATACAATTAGCGTTTGGAAATGGGTGGCTGAGGGGGTGGTTGTGGTGGTTGTCAAAGTGAAGGGTAAGTTGAAAGAAGGCATCGCCGAGGTGGTTTTGGTACTGGTGGCTGTAGAACGGCGGTCATAGGCTCGTGAGACGGTTATTGGAGTGGCTTTACGAGAAATGGTGTCGTGGCTGGATCGGAGGACGACGGTGGCGGGGGAGGGAGAGGAAGGTCGATCAGTCGTGGGAGAGGAGAGGGGTGGCCGGAGTTGGGGTGGGGTGGTTGTCTGGTGGGGCGGCTGGAGGTAGTTGGTGGGGCAATTTATTGAACTTCTTATATTTTTTTTAAGTTTGTTCTTTGTGGGCAAAGAAATGAAAGCGGCAAAGTTGGAAAAAGATGTAAAAATGTGTAGGACTTAGTAATATTTTGTGTAGGAAATAGCAAGTCCCTAAAGAAATCATTACACATCAACTATGACATGTGTCAATCTATGGAGCAAAAATTCCCGCCCACCTGCCTCAAGACAATTAATGACAACTTTCAACTCTAACCCTAATGATAATACTCCCTCCATTCAACTCCACATTACAAGTTTGTTTTTTCATGTTTGTCAACGCGTGTTTTACGCGGTAAATATCTGTAACTATTTACTTGCAAAAATTATAAAAGTTAGATATTCTTAATGTGGTCCTAAAGACGAATCAAATAATATCTCACATGAATATATTTTCACTTATATATCGAGAGAAAAATCGACATTGAATGTTCACTTGTGAATAGTGTATAAAAGAGAAACATGTAATGTGGAGTTGAATGAAGGGAGTACTGATTAATAGCCGCATAACCTACACATTTTAACCTTCCTTATTTCTCCCTTTCACCTTTTACTGCATCTTACGTTTACCCCTTCTTCCTTATCACACACTTTATCTTCTATCATTTATTTTTCTTCTGCATGCCTCTTATTCTGCTACAAAAAAAGGCATTATTGCTCTATAATGGAATTACAGAAAGAGTTTGAAGATTAGGGAATTTAATTCTGAGTCTATTGCTGTTTGTTTAAGCCAGTTATCCTCGACATGTCGTTTCAAATTAGGGCAAAAATGCCCATTACGATCCTTTGGAGAAAAATTCTTTCTTATTTACACAATTTCTTTGATGATTTCTTTGATGACGATCTAAAAATATTTGTGGGTACTCTATTCGATATTCTTCTAATACGTTTGATATTTTTGATTTCTTGATGGTCAATTTAATTATTGTTGTTTTAATATATCTTTACATTTGTTTACAGGAGGATTAGAGGAGGATTAGAGGAAGCGGTTGGCGAAGAGCCAATGATAACCAAGTTGTATGCGGAGTTTGGTCAATGATTCCAATTAAACGGTAAGCTTCTCAAAAAAATTTAGTTAATTCCAATGTCCTATAAAAAATTGATACTGAATGTTCGTTGTTTCTCTCTTTAGTTGGACTTAAATTCAATTTCATCTTTTCTCTTGCATTTTGGTCACACTCTCTAACTGTTTCGCAGACAAAGACCCTATTTGGTAAACAACGGATTAATTTCAGCATAAGCAGATTACAAAAGCAGATTATTAATGGCAGATTTTATCAGAAGGTTTGACTAGCATATTATAATTAGCAGAATTAATTTGAGTGTTTGTTAATTGGCAAATTACGATTAGTAGATTTTTACTTTTCTTTGTAAAATGGAGAAAATTTTTCCTATTTTATAATATGATAACCAATATACTAGGGTAAGCAGCATATTGTAAAACAGCATATTGACCTCAAATATGCTGTTTCAATATGCTGTTTACCAAACAATAAAATTAGCATATTGATTACACCACCCCAATACTTTACAATAAAATAACTCTCCCCTTAATTTGCGTGCCCTTTTGAAAGGGGAGAGTTATAATGAATAGGAGGGAGTATTAAAAGTGATTTTAATATAAGAATTTTGGTGAAAATTATGAAAATGGGGTTGAATTTCACTTTTGGTGAAACTTAAGGAGCTTGATTGCTCCAAATAAAACTTATGAGGCCTAATTTCACAATTGAACAAAGTTAAGGGCCTAATTACCACTTTCGCGGTTTTCGAATGTATAACAATCTTATTTACCCTATAGTTTTTGATATTTTACTCCATAGTAAATAAGGAGAATGACTATATTTGAAGGTAATTTTTTATTTTCATTATTATTATTATTATTATTATTATTATTATTATTATTATTATTATTATAGGTTTTAAGATATTAAAAAGTTCTAAGACCTAAATATTGTATTAATTTGGTCGTTAATTAAGAGTCGTGATGAATATTTTGTAAGATATTTCCATAAATCAAATAAGTATTATATTAATATTTAATTAAGTTATTTTATGGAAATTAAGTTGGTCCATTGTAGGGTGGAATTTACCTAGCATTTTGTTTCCACTATTGTCTCCCATAAGTTACCACTCACAATTTAGGAAATTGTTCAACTGACTCTTTGATGGCAAGAGTCTATATAAGGGGAACATATTTATTCTGATTAGGTTCACCAAGCCTACCTCATTAAGAAAATACACCATCTAAATTGTGAGGCTGAGGGTTTGGAAGCCAATTCAGATTTGGGGCATAAGGAATTGGGTTATTTATTAAGACGGATCAAATATTTCAAGCAATGGCTGGAGGTAAGTAATCGATCTCTTTTATCGCTTCCGCATTCAGTTTATACATGTTCATTATAAGATTAGAGCATGTTATTTTAGACTATAAAAACTTACAGTTGGTATCAGAGCGAGTAATCGCCTCTGCCTTGGGTAATTAAAATATTCGTTGTCACGTAGAATTTTCCGTATTCAATGAATTTGCCTGGTTAGAATTTTTATTTATGCGACATGCGAGTTTTTAATATGTATGCTGACTTTATTTTGTATTAAGCGTGTATTAAACATGCCTTATCTGCTCATCAAGCCCTATTGCTTCACTGTGTATGTTTTGTCGGGAAGTGCATGGCTTCCTTGATTTTGTGGACATGTGCTTTGTGATTCTGATAACAATTGGTCTTCCTTGTGACGGGTTACCATTTGTGACGGATATTTTGTGAGATAAAATGGTAACAAAATGGGTTAGTGGAGAAAGGGGACCACATGAATAGTGTTGCAAAGAGAGAAAAAGTGGGTACATTGTGAGGTAAAATGGTATCCGTATTCAGCTTGTGACGGATATGTCATGTCTTCAATGAGAATTTGTGTTCTGATAAACACCTTGCATATAAGCATTGAATATATATGGGCATATTGAGTCGCATAAGTTCAGGGCCAATCAAGGATGCATTAGTTGTATGGATGAGTTGTAAGACTTGTAACTATAATCACTTGTCTGTATATCGTATATTGAAAATTTTTGTTTGATATTAAGTTTTATGATTGATCATATATTTTTCCTATATACATTAATTGAGTATATAGATTAAGTTTTCTGGTCATATACTTTTGCTATATACATTAAGTTGAGTATATAGATTAAATTTAATATTGAGTGATTCAAAATTTTATTAGTTAGGGAATAGCCATAACATCTCTAGTTAATTGAAATTTTATTTTGGAATCACTTGTGGAAACTAGACATTATTTGTGATTAGTCGTATGTAATATAATGAGATTTACCCACAGGAATCTTGTTGTATGTATTTGTATGACTAATCAGGATGATATATTGAATCTTGTTTCTTAATCTACCCGCAGGAGTTAAGAGATGTATATGGTTTGATAGTATTGTCATAAAGTTAAATTTTTATGTATCTAATTGAGTAAAACTTCAGCCCTTAGGCAAGTTTTATGTCACTAGATTTCATATTTGAGCATGATTTACATTGGTAAAACATGATAAATTTTAAGTCTCAATTTTTGTAATAAGCATGTTATTTATTATATTTGCGGCAATTTTACTGGGAGTTCTACGATGTTAAATTTGACATTCCGAATTGAATGGTGATAACTATAAGGTGCGGAAAGAGAGAATGCTCTGCGATTGGGATGGTTAGATATTGATTATGCTATTCGGAAAGACGAACCACCTAAAGTAACTAAAGAAAGCACTAAAGAAGCAATTGATCTTTATGAAAAGTGGGAGAAATCTAATCGTCTCTCCATTATGTTCATAAAGACCAGAATGTGTGCTAGTATTCGTGGTTCTGTCGATCAGCATACTAAAGTTAAAGATCTTGTTCCGGGTGTAATTCCAGAGCAAGTATTGTTACCACCCGTTGCTTGTAGAATGATGTCTTGAGTTGGATTCTCCTTTCCTTAATTGTTCCTCTCGGCCTCTCCTGCAACAATGAACGAACTGAGGGCTTGGCTTTGTGCCAAGCGTACTCACTCCGACGCTCAAGTCAGTAAACTTAAAGGATAAGTTGTTACTTGGCTGAATGTATATTGTAGAGAGATAAGGAAGATATTACCAGATGAATAGTGTATTTAGGTTTAGTTGTGTATTTGTTGGATCCTTTCCTCAATGAAGGTTGAGGAGTATTTATAGGCTTTCACCTTTTGTCACGTAGTGGCCAAGTGGCTAGCAGGTGGAAAGACTGATCTACCCCTCGGCCGAGGTTTCTATGGCAGGCCGGCGGGCCCTGTTGACTCACCGCCGAGGGGTCTTGGATATGAGTACGCGGGTATGTGTCCATTTGGCAGGTTGTCATGCCGAGACCAGTGACCGGCCGATGGGTTGCATCGGCTAAGTACATCTAAGTCGTTGACTTCTTTGTGGATATCTTTGACCTTGCTCGATATGTTGACTTGGTCAGCGGTGCAGAATATGCCCCATCAATTTGCCCCCAGCGTAGTCTATGCCGTGGTATGGGCTCCGATGTACGTTTGAGCGTATATTCTGCGTAAGTAATTTGCGGAAAATTTCTGCGGCGGCTTCTTTTACCTCGGCCTGGTCTTTCTTAGGCCGTACCATATCCCCCCTCCACATGGATGTGTAAAGGGCATCCGATGTGGAAAAGAAAGTATTTGGCCGAGACCGGGATTGAGTGTGCTTAGGTTGTTTTTGATTGCCCCGGCCGGCGCTACTTAGCTTGGTTGACCATGTGGCGGCGGAGAACAGATGCTTGGGAATTTCTTGAGGAAGGTGAATAGGCGAGGAGATATGAATAGGCGTGTTGAAGACGCTTGGTTCTTTGTTGCATTGATTGACGTCTAAGCTGTTGCAACGATTGACATTCCGTAATTGCATGCCGACACGTGTAATCCGCACGCATCGATTGGTTGGACGCTTCATGGGCTCATTCGCTGATTGGTCCTTCTTTATGGGCTTTTCCCTATAAATAGGGCAGTTATCCCGTGAAATTGGCCACCAATTTCATTCTCCAAAATTTTCCTCTAAACTTTCAAGGGTTTCATTGTCTTCTAATTTTCAGAGTTGTTACTCCGGCGGGTGTTTTTCTTCAAGGTAAACAAACTTTCCAATTTCTTAACTCTGTAAGTTATTATTGTAAACATGTCTTCCGCGATGCCGGGCCTAGCAAACCGACGCGGGGGGGGTTCCGTCGCGCCTTGATGAGGAGGAGAAGTTGGACGCCCTCGATAAGGCACGGGGGCCCTAGGTCTCCTTCTCCTGAAGTCGATCCTCGAATTTTGGAGGAATGGGAGGATGACTCCGATGTCGATGATGACGCGGGCGATTTTGGTGATGATCAAGAGGCTCGTCCCAAAGAGGTGAGGCGGTGCGTTATGGATCACGGTGGCGTGCAAGGTACGCGTTGACCGAGCTTGGACACATAAGTTTGCGGTTGTTCGGTGAGAAATTTTTCGAGGGTCACTTCTTCTTTGGCGGGGATACAAGATTGTTATCCCCGAAGAGGGTCAGCCGTCTGTTGCCCTCCGCCAAGGCCATACCGGCGTATACATGCGACATTTGGAGTACGGGCTCCGGTTTCCGATGAATGAGTACGTCATGGCCATCGTTAAAGCTATGAACGTCGCTGTGGCCCAACTGCATCCGTTGGCCATGAGGACGATAGTCGGCTTTGTGTGACTTTGTCTCTTCAAGGGGGAGGCCCCGACGGTGAATTTATTCCGCCGGCTTCATTATCTCCGGCCAGTCGATCGCTGGCGCGTCGGTTGGTACGGTGTGCACACGGAGAAAGGTTATGTTTACGTTGACAAACTTACTTCTTGCAAAGGCGGAGAGATCGGTGGGTGTATGTTAAGGTGCCGGATGACTATCCGCTGCCCCTCTCCTTTCAGCACCAAGTGAATTTGCGGTGTGAGACTAAGGCGGAGCATGACAGATGGGTCAGCCGGAAGAAGCTTAAAATGGATGCCAGCAAGGTCCTTCTTAAGGAGGACGAGAAGCTGGCGATGAGGCTTTTTGAGTTGGACAAGAGTGGGCTGCCAAAAAGATGGATCCCCCCAACGCAGATCATTCTTCAGGATGAGCCGCTTTGCCATGTCGGCCTCATACCGGCCCTAGCGCAGGGTGAGTGGGGTCGGTGTGAGGCCCATCACCGTTCTCATTGTGTCTCGAACTTTGATTTATTTCTTCTACTTAACTCTTGCTTTGTCTCTTTCGCAGGCCACTTTGGACCGGACCTGTCTGAGGATATCCTCCGGAGAATGGGGCTGCACAAAGATAAAACTGTTGCCAACTTGCATCCCAAGGCTCTAGCCCATGACCGCAGGACGTCGCCGAATGATCTTATGGATCAGCAGCTGAAAAGCTTGAATGTGGTGGAGGCCCAGGCGAGGGTTGTAAGTAACATGCCGCGCCGCACGCGAAAAACAAAGCGTTCGGCGGTGATGGCGTCGACATCGGCTCCGCCTTCCATCCCCCCTGTTCAGAAGGAGACGGTGGAGATCGTTTATATCTCCAATGGGGATGACTCCGATGAAGAGGAGGGGTCGCCCCTTGTCCGTAAAAAGAAAGCGAGACAGCCTTTACCGCTGTCGTTGCTTAGCCTGCGCCGACGAGGAAATGCGCCCTTCGGCCAAGAAGGCCAAGCACGGTATTGATCTATCCCGTGGCTCGACTTGGCGGTTCTTTAGGCGCTGCCGTGTGAGCTCTCCGGCATGTATGTGTATGTTGATCTTTGATGCTTACTTTAAATTTTGTAGATCGGCCCTTGATCGTCCGCCGCTCTTGTTGGGCGGCAAGTGGAGGGGAATTCTGTGCGGGCTGGTGATCAAGACGTCACCGTGAACTCTTCGTCCCAGAAGGCTTCCCTCTCCCGCCCTACAGTAGGTAATCAAAATGTCACCACTTTGTTTCTTCATCCTGAAGGCTTCCCTCTCCCCTACTGGCCGGTGATCAAAATGTCACCACTGTTTCCTCATCCCGAAGGTTTCCGTCTCCCAGCTTATAGAGGAAGGCACGGAGCCGATCAAGGAGTGGCGAGGTGGAGCGATCTTACCGGTGCTCGTATCGTAGAGCAGGAGAAAGCCGTGGCTCAATCCGCTTTTGAGCTTAATGCCACTAAGAAGGTGGCCGCGAAGGCGGTGGATCTTCTCAATGAGCGGAGGCTTAGGGGAGATCTTGAGAAGGCGCTCTTGGTCGAAAGAAAACTCGGGCGGGACGGCGAAAAGGAGGTCCTTCTTTGAGAGAGCCAAGGCCGAGGTGCGCGGCAACCTGGCCGCGAAGCTGCTGGAGAAGTGTAAACTTGTTCGAGGCACGCCGACCTCTACCTCCAGCGAGAGGAACGAATCCGGGGACCTATTTAAGGCCCAAGGCGGAGGTGATTCGGAGCAAAGAGGCCGTCACCAGGCAAAAGGAGAAGGACATTGAGATGCTCCAAACCGTCATGCTCCCTAACATGTGTCTTGAATTCCCGGATTTGGCAAGGAAGGAGCTGCTAGGGAAGTGATTGGGGAGCTCTTCCCTCTTGATGGTTCCTTTCCGTGGGGCGGATATGACGAGCTTCTTGATGACAAGCTTGAAGCCAAGGAGAAAGCCGTGGCGGAGAAGGCCAAGGAGGCGGTGAGGGCGAAAATAGAGAAGGAGGCGGCCGCGGAGAAGGCGACTCTTCTTTGAGAAGGCTAAAGCGGCCAAGGAGGAAGCCGTCGGGCAAGGGCGGTGAGGTGCCGAGGCTAAGGCCGAGGCCGCTGAAAGCCGAGGTCGCTAAGGGAAGCTGGCTATTTGGGTTACCCATCGAAGGAGAGTGTGCCGCGCCATTGGCGATGGCGAGCAACAACGGACATAGGGAGATGATATCTGTAGCCTTTTGTCTTTTGGCTTATCCTTGTAATTTCTTGTAATTCGTTGAACATTTTTAATAAGAGTTCGTTTCTTCCGCCTCCGGCCTGGCCGAGGTTTTTACCTCACTTCTTTTTCTTGCGCTAATTTGAGCGTCTCAATTGTACTTTAGCGTCTATGTCTTCGTCTGGGTTGCCTCCTTACGTTATTAATTGGGTGTCTCTTTTGTTTCCGCCTTGGCTTGGCCGAGGCGGCCTAGAGTGCGTATCTCAATCGTGTTAACGCTTCTGAGGCATTTTGAACGCTTTGCGAGTATCACCTGCGCTGGTCGTTACCATCGAGGTGTCTGCTTCCTGGTGATGATTGCCGCTCTTGTCGGTGTGTGACAGTGTGAGCCAGCATCTGCTTCTTGTTATTGACTGCCGTGGCGTCTACCACTTGGAGTGACTGCGACGGCGTCAAACCTCTTGGGGTGACTGCCGTGGCGTCTACTACTTGGGGTGACTGCCGTGGCGTCTACTACTTGGGGTGACTGCGACGGCGCCTATTTCTTCATGGAGACTGCCGTGGCGTCTACCACTTGGAGTGACTGCGACGGCGTCAAACCTCTTGGGGTGATTTGCTAGTGGCGTCTACTACTTGGGGTGACTGCGACAGCGCCTATTTCTTCATGGAGGCGGCGTGGCGTCTACCACTTGGAGTGATGCTGACGACGGCGTCAAACCTCTTGGGGATCTAAGTGGCGTCTACTACTTGGGGTGGCTGCGACGGGCGCCTATTTCTTCATGGAGCTGCCGCTCTTGTCGGTATGTGATGTGAGTCAAGGCGTCTGCTGCTTCCTAGTGACTAGGGGAAAAATGATCATTTTGATGGAAGACTTGGACGATTTTTCATTAGGTAAAAACATGCGTCGGGGTGCCACATTTGTTTTGGACACCTCCGACGCTACATAGAGTATTCCGAGATTACCGGCGTCCTGCTGGCCTATCAAGGGCACACCGTCCTAGTCGGCCGCTAGTTACATCCATGAGGTCGCCCTCTGTTGTAAGGATAGACTTTTCCCTTTTTCGATTTCTTCGCCACTTTGAGGATTGCATGTTGCATCCTCGGCGGCTATCCGGACGTTGACCACCTCGTCATTCTCGTCTTTGGAGACGAGCTTATGCGCTTCCCCCGGTCCGAGACATACATCAGTGTTAGGGCCCGGATGGACATCACTGCGTCAACCTCACTCAGGGTGACTCGGCCTATGAGAACGTTGTAGGCGGATGAGCCGTCGATGACCACGAACTCAGCTAGGACATTTTTGGCCGCATTCTTTTCGCCGAATGTCACCGGGAGTCTGATTGATCCTAGTGGTACCAGGCCGGCCCCAGAGAAGCTGTATAGTGGGTTGGTGCAGGGGCTCAAGTCCTTGACTTTCAGGCCGAGGCTGAGGAAACATTCCCTGAACATGATGTTCGTGTACGCGCCTGTGTCAATCAGGCACCTCTTGACTAGGTGGTTGGATATGTCCAAATTGACTACAAGTGGGTCGCTGTGAGGAGCGATGACTCCTTCGTAGTCCTTCCTTCCAATGGTTATATCGGGGATGTTGGAAGCGAGGGGATGTTGTGTTGGGCACAAAGTTGATGGCCGATATAGCTCGTTCAGTGCCGTTTGTGCCCATGAGCGGACCCTCCATTCTCGTTGCCCCCGATGACAACATGGATCACTCCTATCCGTTCGAAGACGGATTTCTTACCCGAACCCTTCGGCGTCGGTCTTTTGGCCTTTGGCAACGTACTTGCCGAGGCTCCCCTTAGGATCGGCTCTTCAATGGCATTCTTGGATGCGGCGATCGTTAGTTAGATGGCGGTGTGGCGTGGTACTCGCAGATCTTGGCTCGTGTCACCGTCACTTTTTGGCTTGGGGGGTCTCTCCCACTTCTGGCCCTCGTTTTTGCTCAGGGCGAAGACCTCGGCGGCTGATACGACGAGAGGGGTTTTATCACTATACCGCCTCTGGTGGTACGTTCCCGAACTCCACCCGGCGCCCTGTCGAGTCTGTTTCTGGCGGACTTGTCCGACCGTGACCTATTATTCTCACGGCGTCTTTCATCGGACCGTGACCCGTTGTTGTCACGGCGTCTTTCATCCGGGTTGTCCTCCCGGTGGCTCTTCTTTTCGGAGGGCTCGGCCTCGCCTGGGCCGACCCATGTCTTGTGATAGTCTTCTACCTTGATGGCCTGGTCGGCCATCCTCCTGGCGGCATCCAAGCTCGGGCCTCCGCACTTGATGAGCTCATTTTTAAGTCTCCCTTGGGAGGCCCTTCATCGCCGCAAGGCCGCCGATTCGGGATTAATTTCCCGAATCTGCTGGACCTTTCCATCGAACCTCTTCACATAGCTTCGTAGAGACTCGCCCCCTCTGTTTGATAGTCGGGAGGTCCGATGTCTCCACGGCCCTTCTCTTGTTGCAAAGTCTTTGGGCTAGAAAGGCATTTCTTAGGTCGGCGTAGTAGTATACCGAGCCGTCGGGAAGCCCCTTGTACCAACTTTGAGCCATCCCGTGCAAAGTTGTTGGGAAGACTCGGCACCAGACCTCATCGGGCTGCTCCCATACCGACATGTAAGACTCGAAAGCCTCAGCGTGGTCGGCTGGATCACTATCTCCTTTGTATGATAGGGGTGGCAACTTGAGCTTAGTTGGCACTTGGACTTCTAGGACGTAGGCGTTGAGGGGCTGTCTGACCACGTGTCGAACGACACGCGGCGATCGGCTCCTTGCATTCCTAATCCGGCTCCTCTCCTCGTAGCGGGAAGGACTCCTTCTTCGACTCGGGCTTCTTCTCCAACTCTGCTTTGAGTCGGACTCCCGGTTCCTTTGGGGTAAGCCTCGTTCGTGTTGCGGGGGCCTGCTGTCCTCCCATGAGTGCGGGAAGGACTTAGGTCTACCACGCCCACTTTGGGCTCCCAGCGACTTGGTGGGTCGGCTTCTCCCGGTGCTCGTTTAAATTTCTCGGAGTCACGTTTTGGGCCCTGGTCTCTGGGCATTTCCGCCCGCTCTTGTCGGCGTGACGGTGTGAGCGGGCGTATTACTAATTAGGTCCGGGACCATTTTCGGTTTGCTATGTCAACCACATGTCCCATGATGGTGACTGGTTGGTCGGGGCGCGGCGTGTCCGGCATTATTGGCATCCCGAACTCCGGTTGGATTACTCGCCGGTGGAGGGCCGCACGACTCAATTGTTGAAAGTATCATCGTGGCGAGAATGCGGTTTCGTCGGTCACGCATTGCGTCTTGTTGTTTTGACATCTTCTTAGCTTTTTGGGTGGGTTTTTGTTGTTTTTTTTTTTTTTTGTTTGGGAATGAATGTGACTAGCTTCTAGTATCTTTTCCCACAGCCGGGCGCCAATTGTTAGGGTGTAATTCGAGCAAGTATTGTTACCACCGTTGCTTGTAGAATGATGTCTTGAGTTGATTCTCCTTTCCTTAATTGTTCCTCTCGGCCTCTCCTGCAACAATGAGCAGGCGAGGGCTTGGCTTTGTGCCAAGCGTACTCACTCCGACGCTCAAGTCGGTAAACTTAAAGGATAAGTTGTTACTTGGCTGAATGTATATTGTAGAGAGATAAGGAAGATATTACCAGATGAATAGTGTATTTAGGTTTAGTTGTGTATTTGTTGGATCCTTTCCTCAATGAAGGTTGAGGAGTATTTATAGGCTTTCACCTTTTGTCACGTAGTAGCCAAGTGGCTAGCGGTGGAAAGGCGATCTACCCCTCGGCCGAGGTTTTATAGCGGCCGGCGGGCCCTGTTGACTCACCGCCGAGGGGTCTTGGATATGAGTACGCGGGTATGTGTCCCATTTGGCGAGTTGTCATGCCGAGACCAGTGACCGCCGATGGGTTGCATCGGCTAGGCTGTCTAAGTCGTTGACTTGCTGTGGATATCTTTGACCTTGCTCGATATGTTGACTTGGTCAACGGTGCAGAATATGCCCCATCAGATCTAATTAAGGCCATCGATGAGCAGTTTACAACTTCTGATAAAGCTCTTGCTAGTACCTTAATAATGCAGTTTTCATCTTTGAGGCTCACCGAGAGTAAAGGTGTGCGTGATTATATCATGCGCATGAGGGATATTGCAGCCCAACTTAAGACTTTGGAAGTTACCATGTCTGACTCTTTCCTTGTACACTTCATTTTATGCACTCTTCCTCCAAAATATGCTCCTTTTAAGATCTCTTACAACACACATAAGGATAAATGGTCAATTAATGAACTTATGGCCATGTGTGTTCAAGAAGAGGGCAGATTGTTGATGGAGGAAGGTGAGAAGGTGAACTTGTGGGAATTATCTGTATGCTTCCCTTTAATTATAAGGATTATAACGAATTTATTATGATGATAACTAGTCATAAAAGAAAATTACATAAACAAAATAGAGAGATTATGAAATCAACCTTCGGTCTTAGCAAAATCGGCCTAAGAACAATATCGCAATGATATTCACCTATCAGTTGCACCCAAGATGATATGAGATATGCCTTTGTTCTTTGCTAGAAACGATCCCCAATTTTCTGTAAAATATTTAGGGTTTTGTGTTTTTGTGTTTTGATGAGAGGCCAGATTAGGTTAGAATTAGGGTAGAAGAAAAATGATCTCTCTACTCCTCTTATTCTCACCGAAAAGAGAAGTCCGGGGAGATATTTTCTCCTAATTTCGGCCCATATAACCGAAAATAAGAGAGATTATTTTCTCTTTTTTCGGTTTTTCTACTTACCAAAAATAAGGAGATTAAATCTTCTTATTTTGGTAGTATACAAAATGTATAAAATGTATTATTTATAAATTGTTATTTATATAATTCCGTATTAATAAGTCTACACACAACTTGACTTGCGGTGGATTTATTAATCATAGGTCTATGACAATATCGTATAATATATACTTTAATTATAAATATCGCATATTTATAATTAGCTTATTAAATATAACCGATTACATTTAATTACGAATTAACATATTAATTCGTCCAAGCTAACATTATATATATTAATTAAATATAACTTATTATATTCAATTTACGAATTGACAGTTAATTCGTCTCAGCTAATATTATTTAATCGGCATTAAATAATCGTCTCATCAACACGTTGACTAACTGTTTAGTCATATAAGGCATCAATGTGATTACATTTCCATAATCACATCTCTCAAACACATCCTTTAGGTGTGACTTTTAGAGACCAGTTGATTACCGCCATCAGTATGATAATAACGTCAAACTTTCTAGCAAGCCAACCGTTATTAAGTAATCGTTAATCAACTGATAAAATACGAAGTATACCCTTGTGAACCTATAAGAGATTTATAAATGTTATCACACTAATTGTGGAGGACACAAGCTCCAACAGAACCTTACTGTTGCTTCTTCTTCAAAGAGGCAAAAGGGTCACACTAAAGATAAGGGAAAGGGAAAGATTTCAGCTGAGCCAGCCATTAAGAAGGAGTTTACGTGTTTCTTCTGTAAAAAGAAGGGACACATGAAGATAGACTGCATTAAGTTTAAGGCTTGACTAAAGAAGAAAGGTAATTTTCATTCGTTTGTTTGTTATGAATCTAATATGGTTAATGTTAATCATAATACATGGTGGATTGATTCTGGAACTACAATCCATGTTTCGAATACCTTGCAGGGTATGACAAACCTAAGGAAACCAGTGGGCAGTGAACTTTCAATCTATTCAGGAAACCAGATTAGTTCACATGTGGAGGCCATTGGGACATGCAACTTAATATTAAGTAGTGGTTTTATTTTGCATTTGGAAAAGACATTTTACGTTCCAAATTTTTCTAGAAATTTGATTTCAGTATCAAGACTTGTACCTTTGGGTTTTACCTTTAATTTTTCAGACTCTGGATTCAGTATTCTCAGAAATTCTTAAATTATTGGTTATGGTATTTTGTCTGATAATTTATATCGTCTTGAACTGCAAAATAATATTACTCATAATTCTATGCATGTCAATGCTGGTTTAAAACGTTGTATTATGAATGAGAATTCCTCTATTTTGTGGCATCGGAGATTGGGACATATCTCCATTGAGAGGGTAAAAAGATTAGTAAAAGATGGAGTACTTGATACTTTAGACTTTACTGATTTTGATACTTGTGTTAGTTGCATCAAGGGTAAGCAAACTAACATGTCTAAGAAAGGTGCAAAGAGAAGTTCTAGCCTATTAGAAATCATACATACGGATATTTGTTGTCCGGACATGAACGCTAATGATCCAAAATATTTTATCACCTTTATTGATGATTACTCACGTTATATGTATCTTTACTTGCTTCATTCTAAGGATGAAGCTTTTGATGCCTTTAAATTGTTTAAGGCTGAAGTAGAGAACCTATGCGGTAAGCGCATTAAGATTGTGAGATCTGATAGAGGTGGTGAATATTATGGTAGATACACCGAGAACGGACAAGCACCTGGTCCATTTGCTAAATTTCTTCAAGAGCATGGGATTGTTGCCCAATACACTGTGCCTGGTTCTCTAGACCAGAATGGTGTAGCAGAAAGAAGAAATAGGACATTAATTGAGATGGTGCGTTGTATGAGAAGTAACGTTAAACTTCCTTCATTTTTGTGGGTTGATGCTCTTAAGTGTTGGGAAATGTGTCCTCAACAATAGTGCGATCACATGATTTAAATATCATTATTAAATCTCATGCCAAGAATACGAAAGGGATGATACATTACATATATAGTCAACTGGTCCACACATATCGGTAATGATTGGCTGGCTAGAGTTTGACATTATGTCGTCGTGCGACGGTGGTGATCGAGTTGATCCCTTGAGGTCACACCTAAAGGACGATTCCCTTAATTGAAAAGGTTAATTAGTTGTATACCGTCTGATTAATTAATTCCTTAAAATTGAACAATTCGATTTGTGAGAGAGAATATTGATATCTTATTGTAATGAGATTAAATAAGATTTATTTTAGTAATAAAATGCTTTGTTGCTAAAATTATCTATTGTTTGAGAAACAATAAAGATAAGAATGAATGGTCAATTATAATTACAAGAAGTTGTGAATTATAACTATATGACCCATTTTATTTATGTGATCAAGTATCACTAATCAATTTGTTGTATGTAATTTAATTAATTCATGAAATGATATTTATGTGATAAATATGCATTAAAATTAATTAATAACATGTAGCATACTACATGTGACATATTGTGTAACAAATGACAAATTGACAAAATAAAATGGCAGTCCATTTTAAGTATATGAACCGAAAATGGAGGGTGTGTTAGTGGGTTTTGGTTGTTTTATTTTATTTGATAAAATAAACATAATGATGACTACTCTTGACTAGCCTTACAACCTACACCACTTTCTTACACACCTATATTTTTGATAAGAGAAAAAGAAAAGCAATGATGCTCCTTGGGCTTGAGTTGGGCGGCCACACTACTCTTAATTGAGTAGTGTTGGTTCTTTTCTATTCTTCTTACACTACCATTCAATTAACATGCAAAATGTTCATGAATATTCTCTCTTCTCTCTCCTTAATATTCATTAAAAAGATGAGTATTTGATTCAAATTGTTCATATAAATTACTAAGATTACTAGAAGTAGTATATGAGTATTAGTAATAGATTTTAAGGTAAATTACAATACAAACATCTAGTACATGTTTATTTGTGGGATTAAGGGATTGTCTTGGGTGCTACTAATTGGAGAATCTCTACTTTGGGATTTTTTGTATGTTCATCCATTATTGGAAAGCTCAAGAACTAACAAGAAGGAGATCTTGTTGGTGCCCAATATGACCGAATTTCATATGGTGAGAAAATGTTTTCTTATCTTCTTTTGTTTTAGTTTGCATGCATAAAATCCAACTTTAATTTTATCACAAATTAAATTAAAACATATATGAATATGTTAGTATATAGATCTACATTTCCTTCAATTGGTATCAGAGCCACGGTTGTTTGCATGCAAATCGGTTAAAAGTTTTTCCGAGTTATAAGAATAACAAATAAAACTTGTAAAATTTGTGTTATTATGAGATATCACGAATTTAATCCATGCATGTTAATATTTCTGGTCCTAAAATGTTTTAGGATATTTTGGTTAATTTTACGGATTTTTATTGTTCATATTATACAATAATGGCATTTAAATATGATTTTATGAGTAAAAATGTCATTTTTGGTCTAAAATTAGCTATACTTCGAATTTTCAGTTGATTTTTGGATATGTTGTCACATATATTATTTTGAGATAACCTGTAATTTTTCATAATTTTTGGACTTGTTATGCTCGAAAAATGAATTTTTCATTATTAAATTCGGATTTAGGTGAAAAATAGGTTAATATGAGTTAAATTTCGAATCTGGTCATAGAAAATTAATATGTTGTCACATGCAATTTTACAAGATGTGTGTAAAATAATTGGCTATAAAGAAGTCTTTTTGCATGATTTATGGATTTTTGAAGAAAAATAGCATAAATAGTGACATTATTAGTGAAAAATTAATAAAACATAATCTATGACTTAGGAAAAACGTCTAATGTTGCATTTTATTATCTTTTTCAGATCTAAAATTGAAAAGTTAGTGAAAATAATTTTTTCCATGTTTTTATGATTATTTTATTAAAAATCAATAAACTGCAACATTGTTTTTCCGGAAAAATTTCGAAATTTTTAACCTAAGATTTTGAACATTATGAGTGTCATGGTATTTTTCCAGAATGTTCATGAATTTAAATTTCAAATTTCAAATTTATTTGAAATTTTGTGATTTATTTGAAGTTTATGGCTTATTTTTGTAATTTTTGGTCCTTTTATGAACAATTTTGTAAATATGGTTTAATTATGGTCAAATTATTAGTGAAGACTAAATTTTGAGTCCTAAGAGGTTAGGGTAATTAACTTATGCATAAATATGAGTTTATGTATTTTTGTGATTATAAAATGTTGAAATCACGCAAATCCGTAAAAACCGAGTAATATACGATATTGGCTAATTAAAGGCGATTTAGCATAAAATTTGAGCATGTTCATACATATTATAATGCTGATTTTTTCTTTATGATTGTCATAATTTTAATTTATGTAATTTTTGAATTATGTAATAATTTTACTTAGTATGGCCTTAGATTTTAATTGGTATTTCCCGAAATGTATGGGAATATCGATTCGGTTGTAATTTTATTGTGATCTCGTATCACCGTTTTGTAATTTAATAGATTTATTTTTATTTTAGTTACAAATGTATAATAGGAAATTATGTAATTTATTATGTAATTTTATTCATTCCGGAGTTCCCAAAGACGGATTTCTTCAAGAATGGCGATACATAAAGACGGTGTTACCTCGAGATGCGTGCCTCAACCGAAGATCAAGGGACCAATGGAGTTGGTTTCCGAATATGTAATAGTTAAATAGTTTTTCTATTTTAGGAAAGGCCATACTAGGATTTATTTATCTTTATGCTTGCATTTTATTTTATGTCACATGCATCGCTAAATCGCCATAACTAAAACATGCATCCTTATTTTATCGAGTTTATCGACCGTGTCAATTAAAATTATCGTAGTTCACCGCTTTAGTTCACTTAAAACGTGATAGATAATAAATTGACATGACCTCTCGCTAAAACAATTAATTGAGACATAGCCTTACCAAATAGTAGAAACCATGAAAACCTATTTCACGAGCGAGGGAGTGCGCTCGCCCCACCGGGTACAAACCTTGTTACGTAGGGGAAGTGGGTGATGAATGTTAATCCACCGAATTCATGTTGATAAGGGATGTATCGGCCACACCGTGCCCAAGTTAATGTGGGTTTGGATCATTGACACATTTATTCGAAATTTGGATTGAACTCAACAAAAGTTTTTGATAAGGGATGTATCGGCCCCACCGTGCCCTTGTCGAATGTGTTTTGGGCTAAAGATAATTGTTAATGTAATATTATCGATCAAGAGTTCTAAAAGTAGAATCGATTAAACGTTAATCCACCGAGTTATATTGATAAAGGATGTATCGGCCCCACCGTGCCTAAGTCGATATGAATTTGGGTCTTGGAATCATTTATCATAGTTGGGTAGAGGTCACTATGTAAATGCTTTACTTGTTGTTTACAAGTATTAATAAAACGATAAATGTTAAGTTTTTTCCACTATTCCGTTGTTATATTGTTCTATTTCTTTACCACAATTCATATACGATATCATTTCGTTTTTGATTCAAAACTCCATTAAAACATCGTAACTAAAGACAAATATGAATTTGCTTCTAAAACCTCATATGAACCATTGCTAAGGATCTCTTGTAAAGAGTATAGATTAAAGTTATTCATTATCAAACAGGTTTTTGATTCTTGACTAACACATCTACTTACAATGGATTATTTTTCATGTACTTAAATGAATTAAGTACCTTGAAGCGATAAATTGTTTTGGTAATTAGTTTTGTCAAGAATTCGTAATTGACCAAAATAACGCAACCACTTCAATGAAAGTTTTAAGACTAAAACGAACAAATGAAGAGTGAATCTTCATGAATTCAATTTTGCTTCTCAAAGCAAAGACTCATTGAATTAAGTGGGAGCATTCTCTTAAACCGTTAAGATGAGGACGAGGTTCAAGAAGTAAAGATAATAATGGAATTGATACAAGGTAATGTTAAAAGTAAAGTCATTGAGGAATGACGATACTAAACCTATCAATCCCGACCAATAAAGTTTCCATTGTCTTAAATGTTGGACACAAGAAAGGAAACTGCCCCAAATTATTGAAGAATCAACAAGTTAGTTGTGGGACATCTAATGGGACCTTCTTCTTTAAATGTTTATTTGATTAAACATAAATTTTGCTAGTACCACTTCGTCAATATTAGAAACCAGTGGAGGTTTTCATCATTGTACTTGATACATAGGATGATTAGAATATGACGACTAGCAACAATAATGTCGAGAGATAGAGTAATTGTGTACTTAATCTAGTTTTTGGATTTAAAGTTGTACTTAATTATGACTATTAAGTGCATAAACTCTAAATAAGAATATAAACTTGTTAAGATACAAAAGAGGTTTTCACTTTTGTGACCCTATACACCACGATTTGATGTATGGCTAGCCCATTATCAAGGTGATTATATTCTAAACCAAACTAGAATGATATATCATGTAGATGATGTAAGATTCAAATTGGTAACCCAAGATTAAACCTTAAATTTTGGAATAATGAACGCAAAGAGTTATCGAGTACTCTTGAAACCATTAGATTGTTAATGGTATATGCGTATCTTGTATTCAAAGCAAGATGTCTCATGCCTTTTGGTTGAAAAGGAGATCGAGGTTGTAAATCATCTATCCAAAATAGGTTGATCATTATCTTTTACCAACGATTTAAGTTGACACTAATATGTTCACTTAATAAGGTAAATAGAGAAATCTTTGAAGAATTTCAAAGAGTTCAAGGAATCACGATTTAGTCGTGATGGGATTATCAAAGTGAAGACTTTGATATAAGCCGAATGAATTGTGATATAGTATCACAAATTAATCTCTCTTAACACGCATTATAGGATAATGTATGATTGGATAAGAATTCAAACGCTATTCGATAAGGTTTGGACTTCGATCAAGTTATTTTGAGTTACTTGATTCTTTTGGGGATTTTATCATTTTTGTCTAAATTATGTTTCCACTAAATCAAATCATATGAGATATGAAATGGTAAGGGTACCATGTTTGTAAGTTTTCACAAGAAACAAATGCTCATTTTTCCCTTTTCAATTATCACGAGTACACCGGGTTTGTGGCTCGTGAAGCTGTCTTTCTAAAATGCAAGTTTATTTCTAGAAGACAGAGTGGGAGAAAATTATTCAAGAGCCACAAAGAATGTTATGTCGCAAGAAACTGGTATTTCTTGGCTACATGAGACGTTTTGTGTAAAATATTGTTTCTTTAAAACCTAGGAGGTTAAATTCGTCACTTTTTAAAAATGATGAATTCATGCTACTTTTAAGAAAGTAAAGAGCTTATAACTTACAAAAGAAATTGTTTGATTCAAGTTGATTACTTCTGGAAAGTAATCGACAAAGGACTTACATAAGAGTGTTTAAGTCACAACTCAATACAAGGCTTAGAGCCATGAAAATCCGAAATAAAAGGCTTGATTAGTGACAAAGGGTTTTGCACTAATAAAGAGATATTTCATAGCAAGATTAGTTGCAAAGGGTTTTGCACTAATTGAAATGCTTAAATCTATTTGGATCTTCTTAGGGATTGTGTTTCATTATGAGGTTATGAAATACATAGCGAGTGAATCTAAAACCCACTTCTTCAATAGAAGGAATGTATTCAATACATGTCTTGAGTTTAGTAGATTCTTGCAACCCTAAGATAATGTGAAACTTGAAAGAGGGTCTTAAGTAGGACATCAATGAGTTAGAATCAACATTTTGATCATGTGATAAAACATTTCTCGATAAGTCGAGAAGTTGTGTTTATACATGGAGTTTAGTGGGAGTTACGGAAATTTTAATTAGTCCGATATATGGATGACATATTGATCATTGCGAATGATTTAAGACTTTTGGAGTATTATAATACATCTTGAATATCCGGATTTATGAAGATAAATCCACATGATATTAGCGTCAGTAAGAAGTCTTATGTTGATAAGATTCATGACTAGTTCAATTAAATTGAACATATTTGATTGATTTCATTTGCTTCCATTCGAATCAATTAAAAAGAAATGATGTATAACACTTCATATGCTTTGAGTATGATGAATTGTTTTCAAAAATCGAATTTAAGTAATCTTTACCAAGTAAGCTATAAAGATTACCCTTAAGTGCTTGCAGAAGCATTAAGGAAGTAAAGCAAAGTGTTTATGATGCAATATTGTGTAAGGGTGTTACACAAGTGACAATTGACAATTGAGATTGCATGGTTTAAACAAAACCATAATCAAAACACACTAGGATGGTTAAGATACCATTGTGGCAATGTTAATTAAGAAGTAGATTTTCTAGAATCGTTCTAGGCAATAAAGAACAATGAGAGATATTTATAACGGAAATTGAGTACACTTGCGATCATGAGATGTGCAAGAAAGATGAGTCCGCATCTTTGTGAAAAAAAGTGGGAGCTATTCTTAGGCTAGAGGGCCTTATGTCTTGATTGGATCTCGACACGTACTCGAGAAAGTTTTGTAATGCAAATGTATACATTACAAAGGAAAACGAGTATGTAGTGAGGTTGAGTAAGGTACAAGAAATTGATAAAACCTACTAACCAAAGCCTTCTCAAAGGCTAAACATGATGAGTCATGTCATTTCAATTGAATTGAAATGAACAACTATGTACAAGATCAAATTAGATTATAGAACATGAAATAGTAATCGAGCATTGACTATTCATATGTGATAATCGCATTTGTCGTTCGAGTTTTACTTTAAAACTCTTTTATTATACTTTGTTACATCCAAACGGGTTGTAAAGACAATTGAACCCGTTAAAGTGAACACGGATTAGCATTGTATTCGCCCATAGTCACTTATATGAGGTGACGTCTCGAAGTGACTAGAGTGTGATGCGATTGATGGCAAGTTCAAGTGCCATAGAGTCATGTGAGATGACTAGTCGATCACATAGGCAGACTGTTAGGAACACTTTGTCGGGCAGTGACCGCTTATAGAGTTCTGGCAAATTTATAAAGCCTGGTCATGGCGAGAGCTACTATAGTATTCTAATGAGTCGATTCTTTTGACTAAAGACTGTTCACCTAAGATGGCACAGTTTCAGATTAACTTTGATTTGTGTTACTACGACCTTCGTAAATGGGGTCAAATGGGCATATTTTGGGTTATGATGGTTGTGGCTAGTCGAAGGGAATAAGTGCGATAGGAATTGTCCACCCCTTGTCGGGGTTAAAACAATATCTCGGGGCCACTCGAGGAGTAATGAACTGGAAATGCGTGGCCACGCTCGGAAGGTATCCATGGTGGATAAATTCCGGTCAATCAGTTATTCTCCAGATCGAGGAAACCACTCTCGATATGATCACTTGCAAGTACGACCTGAAAGACACCTTGCATTGAGTGAGAGATAGTAATAGGACAAGAGAATTGGTGACGCACACTTGTCGAGGACAAGTGGGAGATTGTTGGGAAATGTGTCCTCAACAATAGTGCGATCACATGATTTAAATATCATTATTAAATCTCATGCCAAGAATACGAAAGGGATGATACATTACATATATAGTCAACTGGTCCACACATATCGGTAATGATTGGCTGGCTAGAGTTTGACATTACTGTCGTGCGACGGTGGTGATCGATTGATCCTTGAGGTCACACCTAAAGGACGATTCCCTTAATTGAAAAGGTTAATTAGTTGTATACCGTCTGATTAATTAATTCCTTAAAATTGAACAATTCGATTTGTGAGAGAGAATATTGATATCTTATTGTAATGAGATTAAATAAGATTTATTTTAGTAATAAAATGCTTTGTTGCTAAAATTATCTATTGTTTGAGAAACAATAAAGATAAGAATGAATGGTCAATTATAATTACAAGAAGTTGTGAATTATAACTATATGACCCATTTTATTTATGTGATCAAGTATCACTAATCAATTTGTTGTATGTAATTTAATTAATTCATGAAATGATATTTATGTGATAAATATGCATTAAAATTAATTAATAACATGTAGCATACTACATGTGACATATTGTGTAACAAATGACAAATTGACAAAATAAAATGGCAGTCCATTTTAAGTATATGGACCGAAAATGGAGGGTGTGTTAGTGGGTTTTGGTTGTTTTATTTTATTTGATAAAATAAACATAATGATGACTACTCTTGACTAGCCTTACAACCTACACCACTTTCTTACACACCTATATTTTTGATAAGAGAAAAAGAAAAGCAATGATGCTCCTTGGGCTTGAGTTGGGCGGCCACACTACTCTTAATTGAGTAGTGTTGGTTCTTTTCTATTCTTCTTACACTACCATTCAATTAACATGCAAAATGTTCATGAATATTCTCTCTTCTCTCTCCTTAATATTCATTAAAAAGATGAGTATTTGATTCAAATTGTTCATATAAATTACTAAGATTACTAGAAGTAGTATATGAGTATTAGTAATAGATTTTAAGGTAAATTACAATACAAACATCTAGTACATGTTTATTTGTGGGATTAAGGGATTGTCTTGGGTGCTACTAATTGGAGAATCTCTACTTTGGGATTTTTTGTATGTTCATCCATTATTGGAAAGTTCAAGAACTAACAAGAAGGAGATCTTGTTGGTGCCCAATATGACCGAATTTCATATGGTGAGAAAATGTTTTCTTATCTTCTTTTGTTTTAGTTTGCATGCATAAAATCCAACTTTAATTTTATGACAAATTAAATTAAAACATATATGAATATGTTAGTATATAGATCTACATTTCCTTCATTAAGACGGCATCGTATATATTAAATCGGGTTCCTTCCAAGGCTGTGTCTAAGACACCTTTTGAGCTATTTAAAGGATGGAAACCGAGTTTGAGACATATACGCATTTTGGGATGCCCGTCGGAGGTGAGAGTGTATAATCCACAAGAAAAGAAACTTGATCCAAGGACTATTAGTGGGTATTTCATTGGATATGCCGAAAAGTCTAAGGGTTATAGGTTTTATTGTCCATCTCATAGTACAAGGATTGTGGAATCAAGAAATGCTAAATTTCTTGAGAATGACTTGATCAGTGGGAGTGACCTAATTCAGAACATTGTCCTGGAGAGGGATCATCATGAAGTTCCACCCTCTGATTCAAGTGACAGATTGGTTGTCATTCACACTCTTCAAGTTCAATCGAGTGTTACACAACCAGTGATAGAAATTCCACAAAATGTCGATCAAAATATGGTAGATCATAATGAGGAAGAGGTTCACCATGAGGGTGAACAACTTCCATTAAGAAGATCTATTCGTGAAAGGAGATCGGCTATTCCTGATGACTATGAAGTATATCTACAAGAATTGGATTATAATGTTGGAGCTGATAATGACCCTATGTCGTTTTCACAAGCCGTAAGTTCTACAGATTCAAACTTATGGATGAATGCTATGAATGACGAGATGAATTCTATGGCATCTAATGGAGTTTGGGATCTCGTTGTATTGCCTGATGGTGTAAAACCTATTGGGTGCAAGTGGGTCTATAATACTAAAAGAGATTCACTTGGCAACATCGAGAGACATAGGCAAGACTCGTTGCTAAAGGATTCACTCAAAGGGAAGGAATTGACTACACAGAGACTTTTTCTCCTGTATCAAAGAAATATTCTTTTCAAATTGTCATGGCGTTAGTAGCTCATTTTGATTATGAGTTACATCAGAAGGATGTGAAAACAACATTTCTCAATGGTGATTTAGAGGGAGAGGTTTATATGAAATAACCTGAAGGATTCTTCTCTAAAGATGGTGAGCATTTGGTTTGTAAGCTAAATAAATCCATATACGGTTTAAAACAAGCTTCCTTGATGGTATAAGAAATTCCATGAAGTTATTTCTTCATTCGGTTTCGAAGAAAATATAATGGATCAATGTATATATCTTAAGGTCAGTGAGAGTAAAGTTTGTTTTCTAGTGTTGTATGTGGATGATATTTTGTTAGCAACCAATGATAAAGGGTTGCTACATGAGGTGAAACAATTCCTTTCAAGTAATTTTGATATGAAGGATATGGGTGAGGCATCTTATGTCATTGGCATTAAGATCCATAGAGATAGATCTCGAGGCATTTTGGGGTTGTCTCAAGAGGCCTATATCAATAAAGTACTTGAAAGATTCGGGATGAAAGATTGTTCACCAAGTGTAGTACCAATTGTGAAAGGTGCCAGGTTACGCTTGGACCAAAGTGCCCCAAGAATGACATTGAAAAGGAACAAATGAAGAATATTCCATATGCTTGGTTGTTGGTAGCATTATGTATGCTCGGTGCATGCTGACCGGAGGCATTGCATATGCGGTTGGAGTGTTAGGAAGATACCGAGTAACTCGAGAGCTTGATCACTTTGGAAGGTCGCAAAGAAAGTGTTGAGATACCTTTAAGGTACTAAGGATTACATGCTTATGTTTAGACGGACTGAGAATCTTGAAGTAGTAGGTTACTCAGACTCGACTATTTGGTTGCATAGATTCACGTAAATCCACATCAGGATATGTGTTTATGCTAGCCGATGGAGCTGTGTCATGGAGGAGTGTGAAGCAAACCTTGACGGCTACTTCTACTTTGGAGGCTGAGTTCGTATCTTGTTTTGAGGCTACCTCACATGGTGTTTGGTTGAAAAGTTTCATATCTGGGCTTAGAGTTATTGACTCTATTTGTAGGCTGCTAAGAATGTATTGTGATAATTAATTTCTTTGTGTTTATGGCTAAGAATAATAAAAGTCGAAGTCGAAGTAAACACATCGACATAAAGTATCTAGCCATAAAGGAGCGTGTTCAGGAAAAGAAAGTGATCATTAAACACATTAGCACAAAGTTGATGATTGCAGATCCCTTGACTAAAGGCATGCCAATTAAGACTTTCAAGGATCATGTAGTGAGAATGGGACTTGGTTCCATTATCACTACTAGAATATAGAGAAAAAACATCATCAATAAATAACCAATTAAATAGTTACATGGTTTCTTTTCTCTAAGAAACCATTTTTGAATGATGAATGATTTTTTTACTGATATCAAAGAAACCATTCAACAAAAAAAAAGGTTTATATAAAAACACTCCTAATAATAATTATTTAAACACAAAAACCTACAACTCCTTTTTCATATTCCTCACTCGCCGACTTCCCTCTAAAACAGTATCCATCTCATTCCTCTCACAACTTCCATCTTCTAAGCACCACAGCTGCCGACCCTAAACTCGTCGGTCCTTGTCATTGTTAGCAGCCCTTTCCTCTATCACCGGCCTATTCTTGATTAGGCCACAGACGCTCAGATCTCAACTCTCAACTCTCAACTTTTAGTGAGTAAAATCAGATCGGTGAGTTATAATCTCTATTTGACTTACTACCATTTAATTAATAGTCGATTTTCCTAATTGTAAGTTTTAATGGATTGATTCTTTGTTTTCTCTAACTAAAATCCCCAAATATTAAAACCCTAATTTTTTTTGTTAATTTCATTTTCAGTTCTCTTTTTTTTTGTCACGTTACTTATATGATTACTTGGGTTGTTGATAATTGATATCTCTAATGCTTTTTTTTCCGTTAATTACTAATCTGATGAATTGGTATATAATTTTATAAGATAAATTTGTACGGACTTTGAAGTATAGTTTTTGTGATTTTATCAATATGATTTTATTTTTATATCTTTAATAATTGCTCCTTATCTTGATTTATGAAAGCAGGGGATAAAATGGATTTTGATACTCCTCTACTCTAGCTAGAGGCAGTTATAATAATGAGGTATTGCACTTATTTTAGTCGCTGAAAAATTTGTCTATTAGCTTTGTTTTGGTTGATGTATTTGTTTCAGTGGAGAGTTGTATGGATTATAGTCTTATGGATAACATTTCTTAATGGCATTTCAGGGTCTTAGGCAAAATGCACATAAACATGGTGTAATAAGAACAGTAAACAATGCCTGTTATTGGAAGTGATTCATTATTTATAATAATTGATTCAGTTCGCTTGGCGAGAGAGCACGAGTACAATAGTTTGACGACTGCTTCGGAGTTGTGTTATATGGGACTCGGCTTCAAGTAATTGGTGAACTATGGCGAGCAAATACCGGTTAGACTACCCTGTATCCTAGTTATATTAGGATGTTGTAGAATATAGATAATAGACTATGTCAGAGGGTAGATTGGCCAACTTAATTTTGGCAATAGTGAGTGTTTATGTATTATGTATTTATTATTTGATAGAATTTTGTAAAGCATCGTGTTATACATTATGTATCTCAAGATCAAAAGTGTGAATGTTTTCATTATACCTACTGAAAAGTCTTCCTAAGATTTAACACTTTTATCGACATTTTTTTTTTGTTAATTATTTAGACAAAGAAACCATCTATCTCTTTGACATGGTTTCATATCTTAGGAAAAGAAACCATCTATCTGCTTTAAAAGGTGTCTACTAATAACTTAAAAAACCATTTTTCTAACTTACATGGTTTCTTTTCCTATACCAAAGAAACCATCTATTTATTATAAATGGTCTTAACTTTTACACAAAGAAACCAGTTTTTTTGGATGGTTTCTTATCCTAAGAGACCTTTGACCTTAAGACCATTTCTAGGTTGGTTTCTTTGGCTAGTTTCCAATGGTCTCTTAGGTGTTTTTTCTAGTAGTGTATGTAGTACATTAATTAAGTTTTTGTAAGAAACTTTTATTAAGTTGGATATTTTCTCTTTTGGATTTATGCGCATATTTATAAAGTAATGTTGAGAAATATCATTTTGTTTGAACCTCGAGTAAACGTAGGGTTTACTCATTAAGTTAAATGTATGTGGTGTGAGTGACTTGATATATTGTGATACATGGAAGATTAATTCTTGCTCTAAGAGAATTCGTCGCCATGATCCATATGTTGTGTCTCTTGTTAAATGGACCAAGTGGGAGAATGTAAGATATTTCCATAAATCAAATAAGTATTATATTAATATTTAATTAAGTTATTTTATGAAATTAAGTTGGTCCATTGTATGGTGGAATTTACCTAGAATTTTGTTTCCACTATTGTCTCCCATAAGTTACCACTCACAATTTAGGAAATTGTTCAACTGACTCTTTGATGGCAAGAGTCTATATAAGGGGAACATATTTATTCTGATTAGGGTTCACCAAGCCTACCTCATTAAGAAAATACACCATCTAAATTGTGAGGCTGAGGGTTTGGAAGCCAAGTCAGATTTGGGGCATAAGGAATTGGGTTATTTATTAAGACGGATCAGATTTGGGGCATAAGGAATTGTGTTATTTATTAAGACGGATCAAATATTTCAAGCAATGGCTGGAGGTAAGTAATCGATCTCTTTTATCGCTTCCGCATTCAGTTTATACATGTTCATTATGAGATTAGAACATGTTATTTTAGACTATAAAAACTTACATACTTCTATTAAGTTCTCAGTCAGAATTTTTGTTACCCCGAATAATTTATTGTCTTTTCTCATTCGACACGAAATATAACACTATAATGAGGCAAATTTCATTTAAGATGACTATATTTTTTAAGTTTAAGTTGGGTCAAACTCAAATATGCTCATATCTCAAGGAAAACTAGCCGCTACAATAAACATTTGCCGGACCATTTATTAACACGAGGAGGGAGTTGGCCAACTTGATTACACAAGAAAATTAACACAAACCAGTCTAAAAGCAGTTAAAATGTAAAATGTCACGATTACTTGAACTACATAAAGCATAAGTCCATAACTACAACCCAAAACACTAGTCCGGCCAAAAACTTGTTACCACCACTTTATCGCCTGTACCTCTTGGCCCCACCACCACCACCGCCATTGTAATTGTAGCTCTTCCCGGATCCAGAGTAAGTGTTTGGGTTGTTATACTCGACTCGAGTCTCCTTCTCTTGCTTGTAATACTCGGTGTAACCCCTCTTGTCACCAACCCTAAGTGTTGAACTTGACTTGTACTCGTCCTTGTAACCAGTTCGTCCATGGTTCGAGTAGTCCCCGCTTGAGTATGAATCCTTGACAGTCCCACGTATGTAGCTGCCGGTTTGGTTGTCGTAGTTGCTTGACTTTGTGGTTAGCTCGTAGGTGTTGGTGGTGGGTCCTGTGTTCTGATTGGTCGTCATTGTTGAGTTGTCTAGACCATTGTATCCATAATCAGGCTCGTCTGCTATTTCCTGCATAACCATAGTAGTTTAGTGTCCCGCGTCAACAGTCGGGCGATTTTACACAAAAACGGTCCAAATATAATCACATTAGTGACTAAAATTAGTTAATGAAAGACATTGTTTAACAATAAACTTGTATAACACCGCTTTACACAAGTATTTCTGTATGCTGCAATTCCACAACACTTTTCAGTCATTTTCCGATCAAATGATTGTACAACTATCATAACAATTTATGACGATTTTGGTATTCTTACGAAAATTAAAGGTAAACAAATTACCAAAACACATAGATTTTGAGGGATTTTATGAGTTGGTTATCATCGAATGGAAATTAAATACTTGTGTACTTCCGAAGGACGTCCTCCCAACACTTACGAGTATCAAAATGAAAATAAAATATTGTCTACTTTGGGAATTTTTTGGTTAATTAGCGTTAATGAGCAAAATAATTAGGTAATAAGCGTTCATTTAAAAATATTTGGGTCTATAGTGTCCACGTCATCACTTTTTATTTTTTTTCCAATTTTTATATGAAACCACTAAGAAACCTAGCGGCTTCACTTAGTTTTTGTTTTTTTATATATAAAAGGCAAAACCGCTAGGAATCTTAGCGGCTTATCATATCAGTACGGTCATTTTGTAGGGTAGCTAATGGAATTTGTTGAAAATTGTTGGAAACTTTGTAATAAGCCGCTGAACTTGTCAGCGGCTTTGCTCTTAGATACAAATATTTGGATGATGACATTTTGTAAAGCCGCTAGGTTTCTTAGCGGTTTTATATAAAAATTAGAAAAAAATAAAAAGTGATGACGTGGACACTATATACCCAAATAGTTTCAAGTGAACCCTTATTATCTAATTATTTTGCTAATTAACACTCATTAACCAAAAAATTCTCTACTTTTGAGTGTAGGAGGACGTCATCCAACACAAGAATTTCTTGGTTATCATATATTCATATTAATCATATACTCCATCTACCATAACAACACAATGATCTTCCTATTTATTTCTTTGGGATGAGTTTCAACACAACACATTGACAATAGTTTTTAAGATTTACACATACAGTAATTTTATTTTAGAAATCTTGCATCCATTAATAGGGTTTTATTTGAATTTGTTTTACAACTATACTAGTTTAAAATCGCTTTACACGACTAATCCTTATTTAAGAAGGACAAAAATAAGATAAGCTAAGAATATAAAGATTTAAAATGGCTTTACACAAGACTAACCTGTTTTAATAAGTCAAAAATAAGATAAGCTAAGAATATAAAGGAAGAAGTAAACCTCGTAGTGGTTCAAGCTCGGATCATCGCTTGCGTAACCATAACCATCGTTATCGTCATTGTTACCGTCACCGTGATCGTAACCCTCATTGTCATCTTCATCACCGCCATAGAAAGGTTCACCCATGTCGGGACCGACATCTTCATCATCACCGCCATAGAAAGTTTCACCAATGTCGGGATCAACATCTTCATCACCGCCATAGAAAGGTTCATCCATGTCGGGATCAAAATCTTCACCAGAATATCCTTCGTAATCATATTGGTCGTCGTCGGAAGCCATAGCTCTTAAACCCTAATTTCTAACGCTTTCTCTTTTGTTTTGTTGAAGAAGCTTTTAAAATGAATGAAAGTGAAAGGGTTCGTAGAAAGTGGTGTTGGTTTATACTTATAGCGGAAGTAACGTGCGTGGAAAAAGTGGGAAAGTGGGAAAATATGATTTACCGTAAAAAAATGCTTGTTGAGGAGTAGTGGAAACGATTGGGAGACATGGTAAAAAAAAAGAAATGAATAGTGGTAACAGTTATTAGAAGATCACGATTAGATATCAATTTGATCTTATCCTTTTGTTATTTAGTTAATGCGAATCTCTTATAAAATCGTTTTATAGTAAGAGTTGTAAAATAGTTTTATAGAATACATTCTCACCCAAATATGATAATTTTTCCGTTTTAATGAGTTGTATACGTTTACTTTTTGAACACTATTCATAGTTGAGAAGAATAACCTTCTTTATAACTTCTACGAGTAGTATATAACATCATAAAAGATAATCACGTGACATCTTTTTGAAATCGTCTTATCGAATACGTTATGAATATCATTTTTTTTATAATTTTTAGTAATGTACAGCTAAATGTATGAGAAAAAAACGTGCATAGATGTAGGTGTATAAAGCAAACATATACAACTTCATTGACGGAGGAAGAAAGGACTATTTACCAAAATACTTCTACAAGACGGTTTTATAAAAAAAAAAAATTATCTAATTGACAACTATTGTACTACTAGTTTGGATGCTCGTGCGTTGCAACGGGTTAATTAACTTAATAACAACAAAATGGTTAATTATCTTATGTCTAATCATTTATTTAGATATGATCAAAAGTCAAAACATCTTATTTAAGAGACGCAAAAGATGTTGGGTTGATACCAAGTTCCAAGGATGCCTCACATTTATAATCATAAGACCGCCACATCTTATGTTAATCTTTCGATGTGGGACAATTCTATTTCTCAATGTGGGACATATAGGGGGTGTTTGGTAAATGGCGGATTGGGAAATTTTCAGCATATTCAAGGCTTTTAGCATGTTTGACTCACCAATCTACTATTTTGAGTGTTTGGTAAATGGCATATTGAAAGAGTAGATTGGAGCTCAATCTACTGTTTTTCAATATGCTGTTCTACCCAGCATATTCACATTAGTAGATTGTGAAATATGAATCCGTCAACAGTCTAGATATAGATACAATAATCTATTAACCAAAATCTGCTAATTACCAAACACTTCTACTAAATCTGCTAATTGAAATATACTAGTCAAACCTGTTAATCCAATCTGTCATTTATAATCTGCTTGACCAATCTGCTTCTGCTAATATCAATCTGCTAATTACCAAACAGGGCCATAACGTACTAAGAAGTACACAATTTTATATATGCACAAATTATATGAAATCTATACGCTAATGACATTTTTACCACGAATCAAATTATGTTATTTTCATAATTTTCTTAACGATATTTTTTTGCCAAATGAAATGTAAAAGCTTTTATATAAAAACTAAAAACATCACTTGAATATAATATAGGAAATAAATATTATAATAATTAAAAGATTCTCCACTTTATTTTTTACATCAAAAAATATTATTTATGATACTTTCCTAAATTAATTTTTAGGATCACCCCACCTTATGATAATTTTCTGACGTGCGAGAATTCAACTATTTATATGTAGTATATTACCACACATACATTATTTTTCAATGTGAGACAAATAACCCACGAAAAAGTACACCATCTTTTTTGCACCTATTTCGATATCCAACCTGATTTAACAATAAGAAAATCTATACTATCTATTTATATTCGTACGTTTTTTTTCCATTTTTGTCATAATTAAAATATGTACAAATAATATAATTTAAATTACATTTTTTTCCTAACACGACTTTTAAGATATAATTGAGGAAGTAATAAAATGTATAAACAAATGCAAAATATTTTTTTTTTGTGCGATTTTAATTGATGGTTAAAAATTATGATGTGTTTTAGTTACTCAAATGTAATGATGCATAATAATTACTTATATTTGAAAATTAAAAAGATTTAATTCTACTATTTATCAAAGTAAAAAAGCTCATTATTGATTTGTTTGTGGATTCAAGATCTTTTTATGCAACATTTGATTGTATTATAATTCATAAATTTTCTATTTTTGTGCATAGATTATCATTATATATGACACATTAATAACCAATTTATTTCTATTTAGCACCCATTTTATTTTTCAATTATGATTTTGTCTTAAATAATGTTATTATACTATCGATTGTCTTAAAATAAACATTATAATATCACTAATATAGTAATATATAAGAGTTTTTATAAATTTCTATGTGATTAATATTTGTATGGTATTGTTGTAACTAAGGTTTGCCGTTAATACAAACTCTTATAAGAACTCTCTAAGATAATATTTAAGCGCCGATTCAAAAGATTTTGGATTGATACCCCTAAGTTTCAAATATGACTCCTATTTATAATCATGTGATATCTCACCTCATGATAATCTTCTAATGTGGGACAATTCAATTATTTATACGTAGTATATTTACCAAACCTACATTATTTTTCAATGTGGGACAAACAATATATTTAGAAATACACCATCCTTTTCGCACCTAATTCGACATATAACTCAGTTTAATAATAATAATAATAATAATAATAATAATAATAATAATAATAATAATAATAATAATAATAAGCAAATACGATACTATTTATTAATATTCGTATAGTACATTTTTTTAACTTCTTATCATAATTAAAATATGTATAAATAATATGACGCTATATTCTAATGCTAGCATTTATTCACCACGAATCTAATTATATAATTTTTCAAAAAAAAAATTATGTTATTTTTTTGGCTAAATGAGATGTATAAGTTTTTATATAAAAATTATAAACATCACTTGGTCATAATATAAAAAATATATATCATACTGTGGAGATAATGATATAAACTTTTAAGAGCTCTCCAAGACAATGCTTAAGAGATTCAGAAGGTTTTGGGTTGGTATTTAGGTTCTAAGGATACCTTCTATTTATAATCATATGATCACCCATCTTATGCTAAACTTTCGATGTGGGACAATTCTATTATTTATACGTAATATATTTACCACACCAACAAATTTTTCAATGTGGGACAAACAACATACTTAGAAATACACCATCTTTTTCGCACATAATTCGACATCTAACCCGGGTTAATAATAATGAGCAAATACTATACTCCCTCGATTCAAGACCAAATACAACATTCTTTTTTTTATCCTATTCATGAACAAATAGAATCTTTACGATTCCTTGCAATATGTAAGACAAAATATGGTCATGTGGGAATTTTTAAAATGTAAACTTAAAGATGTTTATGTTGTAATTTGTGTTTTGGCAAGTGTGTAAATGAAAATGTTGTATTTGCCATTTGGTCATTAATGGAGGGAGTACTATTTATTAATATTCGCACGTTTGTTTTAATTTTTTTATCATAATTAAAAATATATGCAAATAATATGATACTATATTCTAATGCTAGCATTTCTTTTACCAAGAATCTATTATAATAAAATTTTCATAATTTTTTTTATAATACTTTTTTGGCAAATGAGATGTTTAAGTTTTTATATAAAGATTATAAACATCACTTGAATATAATACATAATATAATATATATATATATATATATATATATATATATATATATATATATATATATATATATATATATATATATCATCTTGTGAAGATAATGATATAAAACTCTTAAGAGCTCTCCAAAACAATACTTAAGAGAATCAAAAGGTTTTTGGTTGGTATATAGGTTTCATTGATGACTCTTATTTATAATCATAGGATCACCCACCTTATGTTAATCTTTCGATGTAGGACAATTCTATAATTTATATGTATTATAATCAACACACTAACATTGTTTTTCAATGTGGGACATATAACATATTAAGAAGTACATCATCTTTAATATGTGCAAATCATATGAAATCTATACTCTAATGAAATTATTTTTACCACGAATCTAATTATATTATCTTCATAATTTTTATAACGACATTTTTTTGTCAAATGAAATGTCAAAGTTTTTGTATAAAAATTAGAAACTTTTCATGAATATAAAATAGGAAATATAGATATTATAATAATTAAAAGATTATCCACTATAGATCATTATTGTTGAGAAGTATCTACCATTTTAAGATTATATCAATGATGATTTTGTTTCGGTGATTAAGACTTTGATTCAGGTAAGAGATAGACAAATTGTGGTGATTAATGTTGGGTTTAATCAATCTTTATCATCGACTATTAGGGTTATGAAATAAATAGTTAGATTCAACATGAAATGGTAAGTCAATGCCGAAAAGTTGACTTTTTTCATCGGAAGTGGATTTTTGGGAATCTTTCGCAAAATGAAGAAATGAAAGGTAGTTGAAAGCCAAAAATAAAATGAAAGGTAGTTGTTCACAAATGACCCTAAATAAAAGGTAGGTTCTGACAAAAAACCCTAAATAAAACCATGAAAGTCCTGCTGGTTGAATGGTATATTGGTGATGACTGATGAGGATTTACTACATTTGGGAAAATCTGTATATTAACCTTTTGTTTGGAATTATAAAGGAAAGGGAAGCGGCGGGAAAGGAGGGGGGCAATTTTCTTTGTTTGGTTAGCAAATTGAAGGAATTTAAAGCTGGCCCCTCCATTTCTTCCTATAAGGCAAATTAAAATCTTTCCAACATAGGGACAATTTGGAAAAAAAAACTACCTCATCCCCCCTCCATTTCTTCCTATAAGGCAATTTTGTTTGTTTGGTTAGCAAATTGAATGATTTCATGGTTAGTTCCATTTAAGATGATAACCGGGGAGGGTATAGATTTGACTTTAATATTGAGTTGCTATGATCAGCCTCAGCCCAAAGTAAAGGAGTTCAAATTGCACTGCTTCAATTAGTAACTTGTTCCTGAAACACTGTTTTTCAATGTGGTACTCATAATTTTGTAATTTGCAGATGCCCCTTCTCAAGCTCCAGTGGTGACTTACCCAAATGAGATTGATTGCATTCCAAGGATCTCTCTACCAGTTTACGGTCTTTCTTCTTACAAGTTCAGAGGATCGTTGTGGACTTCAAGTAGTGGAAAGGACAATCAGTTAGTGAACTCACTCTTGGAAGCAGCTGATAATTGGCTCCGGCTGACTACCTATTTTTCAGTCGAAACAGATGATGTCCATAAGTAAACTGCCATGGTACATTGCCTTCCATTTCGAGGATGTTTAAGCGCGGCTTTCAGTGGTCAATGAGTTGGGGTTTTTCCCCGTGACTTCTTGTAGTCATCTATGATGCAAATTTCAAAATCCAATAATCAAAATATGTAGAAGTAGAGGTGCCGAGAGTACAGTTGAAGGGAAAAGGCCCAGCTGAATCGAGTTTAGGTTATGTCGGATCACCGAGTGACAAGTTATGCACATATATTTTCAAGTTTTGATCAATAGACCCAGGTTAAAAACTATTCTTAGGTGCATATATCTTAGTATTAATTAATTAATTAATTACTCAAGTGGACTAAAATACTCACAAAATAATAAAATGAGAATAAGAGTTAGCTCAAGTGGTAAGAGCTCTCTTACTCATTTATTTAAATAAATAAATAAATAAGAGAGCTCTTTTACTCCAAGCATGAAGGGGGTTCGATTCTCACCCGTGACATAAGTGTGCTTATTTGAACCAAAAAAAGAAAACTGGTTACTGAGTATATATATTTGTAGATTATTATTCAAGGTTATCATCATGATTTTGAAGCTTAGTCTCCAAAACCTCAGAACATATCTGCCCCATCATGTAATAAAACGACATCATATTAGATAATTGCTCTACCGACATCTTCTCTATAATTGTTCTTGCCACCTTCAATTTCTTGTAACCATGTCCGTTTCGCACCGTTGCTCCTATTTGCTTTAGCCTCTTCTCTTGCTGTAAACTCAGCACGTTACAGGCTGTGTTTTCCTGTACAATTGAATGTCATAGCTTAATATTTCCATAAACCAAGCCATGATGACAGTTATTAATTAAGAAAACCGTATGTACCTCCAGGAAAACGGCTCCTGGTTCAAGTTCTGATTCTTGGGCAGAACTGGACTTGGTCCGTCCTGCAATGTATATGTCCTTAGCAATCGAGAAGCTTCGGACAATCATCTTTCTCTTGTACTCCTGCTCTTGGTTGAGCTTTGGAGCCCTTGTCACGCTTGCTTGGGAGCTTAGCTTTCTCTGGTATGCTATCACCGCCTTCACAAATTCCTGTATATTGTTGTTTACTCAAACAGCGCATATAGAAAACTAATTAACCAAATGCAAGAGTTGATGAGTTAATTACCACCTTATAAGCAAAGGGGCAACCAGAATAATCAAACTCATCACTATCAGGATGTCGCATACGCTCTGGATGAAATTGAAGTCCTACAATAAATTTACCCTCTTCAGGGTTATAAGTATCAGGATCATAAAACCCTTCAATCAAACCATCTGGAGCAAAAGCCATAGGCACAAATCTGGGAGCCAACTTCTTAACTCCTTGATGGTGATAACTATTGACCATAATCTCCATTTTTTCATTGAACCAATGGTGCAAGGGCGTGTTCTCCACCACATTAACCACGTGTCTATGCCCATCGTAATTGTCGTAGTCCATATGCGCCACTCTCTTGCCCTCATCACAATTCCTCGACAGCTCCTTCTCGACATCTTGGTAAAGGGTACCGCCACAAGCAACATTAAGGATTTGAGATCCCCTGCATATGCCCAGGTAAGGTATGTTTCTTTCGAGGCAAAGCTTAGCTAAAGCCAGCTCAATCGAGTCTTTCTCTCTATCAATGGTTGTGTCACTAATATGTGCTTGCTTGATCTCTTCGAGTTCCTCCGGAGAGAAGCTGGATAAGTTGGAGTCATAAAGAGACGGGTCTATGTCTTCACCTTCGCAAAGGAGTACGCCATGAACTGGCTCAAAACTCTCAAGCAGCATGCTTACACCGTTCACTCTTGGGACTATCACAGGGACTGCTCCATAGCTTACTATAAGATCTAGATGGTATTCACCTGTTTAATAAGATATAAAAAAATATTATTTTATACGTACTTGTTGTGATCAATATCTGCAGTCTAACAAACTGTATTAAATACAGGCAGCCTATACGTAAGAGGTATCGTCAGATGACAATGAAGATCCTCTGTCCCATTTATGTGCCACACCACCTACCTTCTAATACATCAACAAGTTTATATATTTGTTGCAATATTTTATTTTACCATTAGTGATGTATCAAAAGGTAAGTGGAGTGACACACACGATGGGAAACAAAGGTGGGACAGATGATCTTCACTGGTCAGATGACGGCTATTTTTGGAGAAGTATACTCTTTAGTTAATACGGAATTCATTAGCTGTGTCGAGTATATGAGCCGCAATCAATTCAGGCGGTGCAACCAAAATAGGTTAGTTTTAACCCTTATTAATTGATAAAACTTGGCTCGTATCATTATACATTTATGTCTGACCCGACCACCCCGGCTAATATTGAGATCGCCTCCAAATATATACGGTATCATTATACATAAGGCGATACTGAAAGTACCACTTGATTTTCAGAATATACTTGAAGAACAATTGTACAATGTGTAAGAGACTTGGACAACCCTAAAAAAGAGAGCAAAAAAAAAAAGGGTTCAAATTTGACAAGATTAGAGGTTCGTCATGAATGCATAATCTAATTACTATACAGTGGAACTTATCAAGGTCCTATAAAATTTGGCCTACCAAATTAAACCATGAAAAAGTTGAGATTTGTGCAAAAATAATAACGATAATTAAAAGAGAGATGAAACGCACCGACAAAATCGACGAACTTGTTCTTGCGAACGGTACGTCTTGAAACAATGAGAACCCTCGGAAGTATCATTGAGATATCCCTTGAAGGTGATACGGACGCCATCTTTTATTATCTTATATACGGAAATTGCCTTTTATCGATTGATTATACAGGCGGATAAGATTATTATGAATGGATTTTTATAGGAAATGTTTATGGAAAGTTTTAGAAAGGATGGGGATTGTTAAAAGAGAAAATTTTAGGTTTTAAGTTGAAGGAAATATTAAGAAGAAGAAGAAAATAAGAAAATATAAGGTGGTATGCGCATGAAGAAATGAACTACCACATTCAGTTGTCGATGCGCCGCGTCTATATATAATCACAAAAACCAAGTATTTGAGATGCGCAAATGTGGGATTTTTTATTTGTTTGTTAATTGTTATTATGGAGTAATATTAATATTAATATTAATTAAATTAGTACGTTAAGATGATGGTACAGCATTACAGCGTTATCCTTTGCGGATGCTGAGTATATACGTTGTGAACTTTGAAGTCAATGTTGATTAGATGTTGAGCTGTACGTTAGGGTTAATGTGTGGATATTGTATTTAACGGCCGCTTACGCGGATATCGTATTGTATCTACCCCTAATTTGGGGGTCTATGGGTAGGGATGGAAACGTGTCGGGTATGGGTCAGGTTCAGCAAGACCCGGACCCGTCACCGTCACTGTTACCTTGGACCCTTACCCGACTCAGACCCTACAGGGTCTAAAATCATCAGACCCATACCCAATCCATATGGGTTTGGGTCGGGTCCGGATCTACCCACGGGTCTGATAGTTAGATCGTCATTTTAGCTTTTGAAGCCGTTTTTGGACCCTTCAAACTTTCACTAGCAAATTATCCCCCATTAACCCCATTTGTCGACACTTTTACTAATTATCGTCGACAATTAACACATCTTTCCAATATTGCCCCCCATTAACCCCATTTGTCTCTCTCTCTAATCTTTCTAAAACAAAAAAGATGCTTCTTGGACAAAAAATCGTAATTTAATTTACGAATTTTTCGATTAAAACGGTTTTAAACATATCGACTAATGACGGTAACAACGATCAAGCTAGTAACGATGTTCAAGTGATATGTTTACGTTTCAATTAGTGATTATCGATCCACGCACCCAAAACTAATTTAGGACGGAAATTAATAATTTTAAAAAAAAAAAATTGTTGAAAAAGGGCTTGGTTGAAGAAATTTTTCGTCTAGAACAAGGTCCGGACAAAAAAAAATTTCGTCCAGACAAAAATATTTTCGTCCGGAAAAAAAAAAAATTAAAATTTTTTTTTAAAAAAAAAAAATAAATAAATAAAAAATTCCCGGATGAAAATATTCTTTGTCTGGACCCGGGTCTGGACGAAAATATTTTCCGTCTGGACCTGGGTCTGGACGAAAAATATTTTTGTCTGGACCAAAAATTTCTTTGTCCGGACCTTGGCCAGGACGAAAATATTTTTCGTCCGGAAAAATTATTTTTTTCTTTTTTTTTTTGAAAAAAAAAATCATTTTTTTGACTTAGATTAATTTTTGGTACGGTAATCGATAATCGCTAATCTGTTCTAACAATAACGATTTTATTCTAAACTACCTAAATCAACTAACTAAATACAAATTTTTTAAAAATTAAACTAGTTTAGATTACTTGTCGTCGATTTCTTAAATTTGCTAACGGAATTGAAGCGGTGGTGACGGAAATGTCGTACTTGAAAAAAAATGTTAAGGAGCTTTAGAATGAGGGGTAGATTAGGAAAGTCATTACAAATTGTTGACGATAATTAGTAATGTGTCGACGATCTTTAGCAGGCAGGTATTGTACATCCTGATATGCCTTACAAAGCGTCTTGCTTGTGACGGGCTAATCCCGTCACAAGCTACCTCGGGCTAATCCCGTCACAAGCTACCTCACACAAAAAGGGAGAGGGGACAAGGTGGGACACCCCATGTGCTCTCCACTCGCCTCTCATAGGTATTTTGTGAGAGGAAATAGTATCGTCTTCAATGAGATTTTGTATGCCTTATTAGTATACAAATCAACACTAAAATTAATTGAATAACAAATTACCCTAAATCAAATCAATGCCTAAACTTAATCGAATAGAAAATTACCCTAAAATCAAATTAAATAAGTTTAATACCCAAATCGAAACAAAATTACACCTTATAACAAATCAGTTTTGACTCAAATTATTCGAAATCAATAAACAAATTAAAAAAAGAGAGATGAATTTGAGAGTTAACTTCATTAAAATTGACAAAGGGAGATAGGAGAACTCCGTCCTTGTCCTCGCATGCCGCCGGTTCGTTGGTCGCCGGTGCTTTAGCCGGAGTTTAGACCGGTGTTGTAGCCGGAGTTTAGGGTCTATTTGTTATGGTTAGGATGTGTGTAGGTAGAAGTTGCAGAGAGAGAGCCAAGAGGAAATGTTTGGCATTTTGTTACTGCACTTGTCTACTGCTTGTGTATTTTGCAAGTTTATTAGTTTTTTTTTTTTTTTTTTTAAAATTAAACGGGTCTAAGGGTCGGGTCCGGGTCTTATAAATTAGACCCAGACCCGAAATTTTTAGACGGGACCCATACCCATCGGGTCCCCAAAAATCAGACCCAGACCCGACCCATTAAGGTTTGACCCGAAGGGTCTTGGTCGGGTCCCCGACCCATTGCCATCCCTATCTATGGGGGACTCTTCAACAGTTAATGTATTATACAACTGGTTGTATATACAACTTATTCAATCTAGTTGAGCTTTGTTATAAAGTTATCGAGTTCTACTATCAAATTTATCGAGCTATGATACAAAGTTATTGAGCTTATCAGAATAATTATTAAGCTCAATAACTTCGTAAAATAGCTCAATAACGTGTAAAATAGTTCAACAACTTTGAGGCGGTTGTACCATGCTCATATACAACTGATTGTAGTATAGTATATGTGACTCTTCAACATCTGAGCGAGTATAAATTGGTTAGGAAGTATATCGAATCTTCTATATACTACGAATAGAATTTAAATGAGAATTGCTATATCACGCCCCCTATTTTACTTGTTACGCCCCCTATTTTTTCATTTATTTCTATTTTGCCCTTGAACTTTCAAATTAGTTTTAGAAAAAATTAAATATCGTTTTACGCAAATGTATTTTGGCGACTATTTTTATAATAATTAATTTAATAATGTAGACGGTCCCTCTTAAAACACTCGACATAAATTATTTTAATGTATTTAAATAACAAAACCGATTAAAAAAACAAATACATTATGCACGATAATAAAAAAAAAAAAAAAAAAAAAAAAAAAAAAAAAACATCCTCTATGTCATGTGGGTTACAAGACACGGCCCAGGCTCCGTCATGTGAAATACACGACATGGCCTAGGCACTGTCGTGCAGACCACATGACATGGCCATGGTAGCGTCATGTAAGTCACATGACAAGGCCCTGGCACCGTCATGTAAGTCACACGACAAGGCCTTGGCTCCGTCATGTACTTCACATGACACTACCCACCCACCGTCGTTTATTGTTTTTTTTTCCCTAAACTATTTCGATTGTCACTACCAAAAAACGCAGCATATTTACGACAAAAACGCAACCCTAATAGGCTCTACACAACAATTATTCAACACTAATGTAAAAAACCGTCTCCGAAAATCAATAACTATAAAACAATATTTATTTTTAGTTTAATTAATTTTCAAGTCCAAGGGCAAAAAAGGAATAAATGAAAAAGTAGGGGGCGTAATAAGTAAAACAAGGGGTGTGATATAGCAATTTTGATTTAAAGAATTTAAGTGTTGAATGAGTAAAACTTGAGAAGAGTTGGAGCTAGAGGTAAATTTTTTGAGAATTACATGGCATAATTAAAAAATACTCAGAATAATATTTACCTTTAAATAATATGATGACATGGTATTTAATGTCTTCTTCTTTTTCCTTGAACATGGTAATATGGTATAGTCTTTATTTTTTTTTTCCTTACTGGTAATAAGGTATGGTCTTTTTTTATTTTCTTTACACACTAATTATTTTCATGTTGTGAAATAAATACAAGAGAATTGTAGAGAGAAAGTTAGAGAGAATATAGAGAGGGGCAAAACTGTATATTATTCCATTATGAGGGGGTATACACTCTAGAATATTTTAAGATAATCAATATATCTATCTATCTATCTATCTATCTATCTATCTATCTATTTATCTATATTAATAAAGGAAGCTTTTTTCGAGCGATTATAGAGAGTCCAACTTTTTTAAACTACCAAAAATAATTTTTAATGAAAATACACCTAGAGAAAATAGATAACTACAGAGTATGTATTTTAGCTGTGATAACATACTACACTACGTTTCATAATTGTATACTAAGTTGAGAATAAGCCAAACTCTACGTGTGAGATTTTTTTAGAGCTAACTTTGCTTTCTTCTTCATTATAAAAGCTTGAACCATGCTTCTCATAATCTCACCGTTTGATAGCACATTAAAATTCATTGTATATTTTATTTATTCTACAATTTATTGCTATCTTTTTGAGTTTGTGTGATCTATGTATGTCTTTGATAATGCTTGACACGATTTTCTTTAAGATCTCATATAAAATCTAATCTTTTCATATTTTTTGACTTAATGATCAGGTGTAACATATTTATCACAAGCTTCACGTCCATATACGGTTCAAAGTTCAAGCTCTATCGAATAAAGATAGGTGTGTTTTTTATTTTCTATTCTTAATTTTGTTGAAACATATCTATGTTTTCTTTTTTCATGTACAGGGTAAACCAATATTTCGAGCAAATCTTAAGTGGTATCGATGTTATTTTACATTTTATTGTTTGTTTCAATTCTGTTTATGTACTAACGAATTAATGAGGTTGTTATATTGCCTAACATAATTTCTTATACTACTAATTATTGCTTAATTTTTTTTCCTTGCATTTGAAGATCATGTCACCGATTTCAAAACGATCAAAATATATGAATGACACTAATATCTATCCAAAATATATTAGAGTTGTACAATTCCGACCCCGAAACTATTCCAAGGAAGTAGAACCACAAGAGACTTATTATCGGTTCAGATTCCTATGCGTAAAGTGTTATAATGGTTGAAAAGTGTACAAAGTAATCAAAATACGTACAAATAAATATTTCCTCCGTTCTTAAATAATTGACGTTTTTAGTTTAAGAGGTGAGCTTTTGAATTTAATTTATACAAAAATATATTGGTTGGAAAATTATAAAAAGTACACCATAAAATTCTCTACGAGTAGAGCTTTAATGTGAGTATTTAGTTCAATAAATTTAGTCATATATTTTGAGAGAGATTGAAGAGAGAAATAAGTGATTAGGAAAAGTGAGATAAAAAAAACGGAGGAAGTAATAAAAATAGATTTAATATGCGCTATTAGGGAGTATAATGGAGTACTACACAAGAAATCGTGTACTGAATACTAGAGTTTGTGTAGGATTAGTATCCTATATTGTTATCAGTTGATTATTCTAAGTTGGAAACAAAACTTATCCAAAATCAAAAAGCGTAAATTTATGTACATTTTTTTCTTTGCTGTTTAATTCAGTAATACGTAATTAATTACATTAGTCTTGATGTATCTGTATTTTTTATGAGATTGCAACCTTATTACTTTCGTATTAGCTCTATTTGATTCCACTCGATATTGTCTGAATATTCATCTGAGAATTAACGGTTTAAGAGTTGAAAAGTTAAATTTATTTTGAGATCATCAAAACTTGGAAGTGAATATGGCTGATCATCTAAGCATTTGTGTGGGCATATTTTTCCTTTAGAGAATATTGTATACCAAACATGTTGACTATGTAAAGCACTATCATATAATTCATGCATGGAATATGGTGGGTACTAAACTCCATGATTAATCAAGGTAAAAATTCGCATAGGTTGAATTATACGAACTATATCAAACATGTAGAATTATACGAATACCAAACACGTCAACTAAGATTTCTAATTAATGTAGAATTTGGCACAGGTTCATACACAAATAAATACGGAGTAAATAATAGAGTAAGGCATTCTCTCAGTCAATTTTTGAAGAAATCTATTCATTTAATACTAATAAATGAGTACACACAATAAGATCGGCTTACAATATGAGGTGTTCTCACGCAATAACTATTATAGTAAATAACTAATACTAATACTCCTAATAGGCTTATACACTACTAATATAAACAACGGAGTTACTTTTTCACATACGGATTTTACTCTTTCACATACATTTTTCCATAATGTTTCCAAACATTACCCTTCCCCAACAAAAACCCTTGGTTTTTATCTTTTACCTTTCTCCTAAAACCTAATTGAATTTCACTCAAATTCTTCAATTATGAATCTTATTTCACATATCAAATAAGTAATACGGAGTAACTCTAATTTATCAAAAAATTACATCAACTTGCTTTGTATTTCACGAAACTACTTCATGCAACAAGATTGTTTTGTGTGAAATTTGTAGCGTGGTAATATTTCTCGAACAATATGAAAAGATTAAATTGCTAACAACAATACATGTCCATATTCCTTTTTAATTTGATATTTCTTCGACAATATGATGAAAAGATTACATTGTTAAAGATACATGTACATATTCCTTGTCAATTTGATACTAAAATCAAAATGTCAGGCTTGATTGTCTTGTCATTTTTTATTTCAAATAATGAATTCAAACACACATGTGAGAACAGGGAAGATGGTGTGCGAGCATTTCATTGGGATTGAATGGGGTTGCGTAGGGGGTCGTTCGTTGGTGGAGTCATGGCGGTGGTCACGGGTTGGGTAAATCGATCAGTGTCTCCGGTCGGTCTCTGGTGGGTGTGAACGCTGGTAATAGGCGTGGTTGGTGGCCGCCAGGAAGGGGGGCGGAGGCGGTGACATTGGTGGGGGAACAATGGTTTTTTTTAATTATTATTAATATGCTTAGGGGAGATAAGGATAAAGATGAGTGAAATTGGAAATGAAAAGGATAGAGAGGTAATTTGCGTATGTGAAAGAGTAAAATCCGTATGTGAAAAAGCACAACCCTATAAACAATCATTATAATAATTTGAATTTTTATAAAAGTTGACTAACATTAGGATTATTACATTTTATGAACACTACTACAAAAAGTGTTATAGACATCACTTTATAGACATCAGAGGTTTAAAAAAATTATGTATAAATTACAGACATTAAAGTTTTGAAAAAAATTGATATTTTCTTCGAGTGGTTACATACAAAAGTTAAAGAGAAACTCTTAGAGTAATATTAGAGTGAGTTTTATGAATTTATTGGTTTTAATTCAAAGGATTTGATATGTAATAAAATAACGTATGTTGGTGTTGATTGTAGTACTACATACCTGTATACGACATTGTACCGGATACCAACACTCGTGATACACTAATTTAGTGCAAACTAATTACAACAAATAAGCTAAGAATTAACAGTAAAAAGGCATGTTACTGCATTGTTGCAGCTGTATACGACATTGTGCCGGATACCAACACTCGTGGTATACTAACTTAGTGCAAACTAATTACAACAAATAAGTTTCATATAAGACTGTTTTTCCCATAATTGCGACAATATAGAAATACCAATTTAGTTAATCTACAACAGTCTCAAACTAATATAGAAGACTTTACACGAGGGAATCTTGTTAACTGACGAAGATTCTTAAGTTAAAGTTCGAACATAATAAAGTATATGATATATTTGCAATTCGTTGATCAAAACATTGATCTCATACATGGAAAGAACACCACATAAACAAAGTAGCATATAGTTGTGATCCTTTACTAAATTATTTACGACATGGGCTTACAAATAGGCCCGTGCATCGCACGGGCATTAAATCTAGTCTATATGTTGACATGATAGTGGGTTGTTGACAATGGGTCCCTCCATTTTTGGAGTGAAGTAAGTTTGTCAACAAAGTTTGCACTAACTTACGGAAAGCAATATGAAATGAAGAAATGTATGTGTGTATGCATTGGTTGTTGTGAGCAAAGTAAAATATGGTGGCTCACGTATGAGGTTCATTTGCCTATAAAAGGAGATGGACAAAGCTCATAATATGCATCCCTCAAAATCCTCCTTGTGAGTTATAAGTGTAATAATAAGAGTAGTCTTTAAGTCTCTTGTGTATATTACTCTTATTGTAATCTCTGAGTGTGATCAATAAAATCCTAGTGCAACCGCAGTGAGGACGTAGCCAATTTGGTGAACCTCGTTATATTTGTGTCCCTGTTATTCTTGTCTTTATTATTGTGTGTGTGGTCAAATATATTACCCTACTAAAATCCCCTACAAACTGGTATCAGAGCCCGGTTGGGCGAGTAAGGGTGAGGGAGAGCGAACCACAAAAAAATTCGCAATAATGGAAGGAGGTAAAATCATGTTCGATAAATTCGACGGGAAAGATTTTGCTTTCTGGAAAATGCAAATAACTGATTATTTGTATTCGAAGAATATGCATCTCCCACTGGAAGGCTCTAAGCCGGATTCCATGGAGAATTTGAGTGGGAAAAATTGGATAGGCGGCGCTAGGTGTGGTCCGGTTGACGCTGGCGAAACGTTGCATTTAATGTGATGAATGCGACGATGACGGTTGACTTTGATGAATGCCCTGGAGAACATGTATGAGAAACCATCTGCTACAAATAAGGTATTCCTTATGCGTAGACATTTGGTTCTGATGCATGAAGGAACCACAATGGTGATCATATTAATGATTATAATGTGATCACGAGGCAACTTAGTTCGGTAAAAATAGATTTTGATGACGAGATAAAAGCCTTAATTTTGTTATCCTCGTTACCTAGTAGTTGGGATACTCGTCACTGCAATTAGTAGTTCGCAAGGACAAGAGAAGCTCAAGTTTGACGAGGTACGAGATCTAATTCTGAGCGAAAGTATTCGCAAGAAGGAATTAGGTGAGACCTCCGGAGTCAATGATGGGAGTGGTTTAATTGCAGAGGGTAGAGGAAGAAAAAATTATAGAGGTGGTCATCATGGGAGATCTAAGTCACGAGTGAAAAGTGGCCCGACTTGTTGGAATTGTGGGGAGAGTGGACATGTCAGGAGGGATTGTGTGAATCCTAAGAAAACCGAGAGCGTAGTTATGAGGATGGTAGTACGGCGATATTTGTTGAGAGTGAGGGTGATCTTTTGGCTGTGAGTGTCGAAGATCCGATGGAGTCTTGGGTGTTAGACTCTGGTGTGTCATTTCACGCTACCCCATGTAAAAATTCCTTTCATAAATTTATTGGTGGAAGGTGTGGTACCGCTTACCTGGCGAATGGTAAGGCAATGCCAATTATGGGAAGAGGTGATGTGAAAATCCTGACCCCGACTGGGAGTAGGTGGGAGCTTACAGATGTCATGTTCATCCCGAACTTGAAAAAGAAATTGATATCTGTTGGAAAGCTCGATGAAGCAGGCTACAAGGTTGTCTTTGAGGGGAGTTCCTGGAAAATAGTCAAGGAAGCTATGGTATTAGCTCGTGGGACTAAGAGTGGAACTTTGTACACCACTGCAGGGTGTTGTGACATGAGTAGTGTAGCTGCTGGAGGGATGAAGTCTGAAATTGTTTCACGAGACTTGTCGCGGGATCCGAAAACTATGCATAGTGGGCCTTACACTAAGCACCGTGTGAGTAAAGTCGGTGGCTTGAAGGCAGAAGGTGGTCCGAGAACGCACAAGGTGGGCGCACGCTGGGATGTGTGCGGAAATTCAAGTAGTTCCAAGGAGGCACGAAAGGGTGTTTCGTTCAGGTGGGAGTGCACGCCCCGAGGAGCGATGGGTGAAACCCGATATGTATGGTTGCCGTTGGGAACAGACTTGGATGATAATGGGTCGAGGTTGGACTGTACCTCGATTGGGCTCTTGCAGTTGGCATGAGTGGAGACGCGGTTGTATTAGGTGGATTAGGTAAATGAGGTGTTTTCGTGGTACCTCCAAAAGTGTCGGGAGGTGGGAGATTTGTTGACATGATAGTGGGTTGTTGACAATGGGTCCCTCCATTTTTGGAGTGAAGTAAGTTTGTCAACAAAGTTTGCACTAACTTACGGAAAGCAATATGAAATGAAGAAATGTATGTGTGTATGCATTGGTTGTTGTGAGCAAAGTAAAATATGGTGGCTCACGTATGAGGTTCATTTGCCTATAAAAGGAGATGGACAAAGCTCATAATATGCATCCCTCAAAATCCTCCTTGTGAGTTATAAGTGTAATAATAAGAGTAGTCTTTAAGTCTCTTGTGTATATTACTCTTATTGTAATCTCTGAGTGTGATCAATAAAATCCTAGTGCAACCGCAGTGAGGACGTAGCCAATTTGGTGAACCTCGTTATATTTGTGTCCCTGTTATTCTTGTCTTTATTATTGTGTGTGTGGTCAAATATATTACCCTACTAAAATCCCCTACACTATATTATTAAAGGAAGCTTTTTTCGAGCGACTATAGAGTCCAGTTTTTGCGAAATACTCATGAGATAATATACTCCGCAATAACTATATTAATTTGGTTAGGAGATTGTTATCGAGAAGAACACTAACATGTCAATACGTAAACATAGCAAAACAGATAAACTCCTATCTAGAAGAAGTGGAAGCTAACACCAATTCTTATACAGCTAAGACATTATATGTAGACAGTGTAGTATATATATTTAACTTTTAAATCTTGCACATCACCATCCCCTAACTAAAATACTTCCCTTGAGCTATGTTACTTAATGTGTTCTTTGATTTTCTTTTTCCAGTAAGTTATGATTTTAGTGACTTTTACTGACGTCGGTTTCCTATTTATTTATACAGGTTAATGAAAATTGTGCCAGGAAAAATATCTTGGAGAGCATATACATATGAGACATTGACTTAGGGTAAGTTTCACTTTTCAATTTTGTTCTAATATGTAAATTATACGTCATTGATTAATTGTACTATTGAGAGAGAAGGAATTTGTAATATGTAGATTACTTGGTGAAGTAATATAACTATAATTATATGTATCGTATAAATGTAAAATATGTGACTAAGAAAAAACAATAATCTAAAGTATTAAGTACTCCCAGCAACTCAAAACATTCGGAAAAAGAAAAAATCAAATTCCCAAATTACTCTGAAAAGAAACTTGATGAGATTATTTCATTTAACTAATAATCTTGGTTTTTGAATGATATTAGAGAGCTTAATTTTTGTGAATTACTAAATTATTGTAAAAATTACAAACTTTAGTTAACTTGTGAGCGACCAGCGTTTACGACCAACGATATTTGACACTATCAAAAACTCCAACTTTATAAACAACTAAAATAAAAATTTAGGCATCGCGAATTTGACTTAGAAAAATAAAACTATAAGCAGAAGATGATCAGATGATAATAATTTAATAAAGATTTTACAAAGCATCTTAAATTTGAGTTCGAAAAAGAAAATTACTTCTTACCGTATGAGAGAATTTTCAAGTTTGTGGACATAGCGGTGGGAGTGAAAAGTTATTGTTATAATCTGTATAAAATAATGAAAATTTATTCCAATTGTTTCTGATGAATAATGGAGTTATAAATTATAAGATACTCCCTCCGTCCCGATTATTGTTTACCTTTGAGGCTTTGATTATAATAGGTTATGTGTATGATCAAATTACCTTTAGAAATATATTACGAATACGGCTATTAGAGTTTAATATGTTCAACAAAAAAAAGTTCTAAAATCCATCTATTATTGTCTTTATCCAAGTAGAAATTTGGGAACTCAACTTATACCATGATGAAGTGGACGATCGTATTGGAAAGTACTTGCCCGATATTAATATTGTCGGTTAATGTCTGATGAATTTTTGACTCCTTATTATAAACTTTTGCATAAACTTTTTGATAGTGAGAAAGTACGGGAAAGTTGTCCCGATATTGGTTTTTGTAGGCGGACTTACCATTGTTCATCCTGCGAATATGCATGAAGATTGACCAAATTAGTAAGAAATAAAGTTTTCCTTTGCAACTACCAAGAACCGAACTTTATTTAATCCTGTAATACATTAGTGAACTTTAATTTTTTTAGGTTTTTGTATGCATGCATTAGTTCACATATAATTATATAAATGGTGTGTTTATTTAGGAATTGTTAGGTCTAGTTCGTGGTACTTAACTATGAAAGATGTATACGTACTAATATTTTCAAGCAATTATAGAAAGTTAAGTTTCCTAAATGTTTGGAGCATGAAAATCCAAATTTTGCAAACTACTCTAAAGCGTACAAGACAAGATAGAATAATTATTTTGATTTTTGTTGAGTGTGTGAGGAGCATTGTCCCACATTTGTGGAAAAATAGTGAAGGGTCTAGCTTATACATTATAAGTGAGTCGGTTACTTCTCCTATCTCTCATACACCTATTTCTATATACCAGCTGCGGAGAACTCAACAATTTAGTTTCGAGATTATATATAATTGAGAAACATCTAATCTAATCTAATCTAATAATAACATATGCCTGCGTAATTTTTTTAGTCTAAAGGCTTGCTTGGGATGAGAGTAATAATTAAGGGAGGTGGGTAACAATTTCTCCTTTAATTGAGGGACTATTACACTATATTTACCCATTTCTATCCATTTCTATCTTCAACCTCCATCCCTTCTCTCCATTTTTTAGTTCATTTTAGCTCTATTACTCCCTTAATTATTACTCTCATCCCAAACAAGCCCTAAGTAACAACAATTGTGAATTTGCACGAGAAGCTAAATTGCTTAGTGCAACTGGATTAGAGTTTCAATGAACATAAAACACAAGAAGTTGATCTTTAAGGCCTAATTTACAATTATTACGTGAAGACTAAAATACAATTACACTACTCCGTATTACTCACTGTCTCAATTATTTTTTCCCTTTAAATTATTTAGGTGGAGTATCTCATCAAAGCTAAACAAATGATAAAATATAATAATGAGTATTAAAATCACACCACGTATATTGATGGAATTTTTTTTGTTGCATTGACGAAACTTCTACAACTATTGTTGATAAACGAAAATTTCTCACTATAAGAAGATTTGATATCAGATAGGAAATTTACCATGGATTATTTCATTAACTAAAGTGATGACATATACAAAAATGCAAATACATCGTTAACTAGGCTGCGGTTACCAATATAAATATATATTATCTACGTATCATATAGAGTTACTTAGATTAATTAAATGTTTCTATAACATGTAACAAATTTGCAATTAGTTGACCAAGATCTTATTAATCTCATCATGGGTAGAAGACCATATGAACCAAGTAGCACATAGGTTTGATCATATAAGCACTTTTCACTTACTATATTAAGCACAATAGAGTATAACAAATAGGCCCGTGCATTGCACGGGCATTAAATCTAGTATATATATAAAAGAGGCTTTTTTCAGGCAATTCTAGAGACTCCAACTTTTTAATATTACCTAATTAATTTTTATTTAAAATAATATTATGTATAATTATCTCAATACTTATGCAAATTCTATCTACATACGGCTTTATTAATTTATATTTAAAATAATTTTATGTATAGTTAGATATCCCCAATATTTGTGCAAATTCTATCTAATATTTGTGCAAATTCTATCTAATAGAGTTTTATAAGTTATGTACCAGTGAAAAATCATAAACTTATATGGCTATATATAGTTATATACCATCAAAAGATGGAATTCATATTACGAAAGCTTCCAGCTTGATTTTCGTGTAGTCGAAATTCAGAGGCTGCTTCAACTGAAATGGCTCCTCCACAATAAAAAACTTCATCATCACCCCACTAATAACAAATGCTAAAACCAGTAAACAAACCAATACAATACACACATAAATCGACCAAAACAACCCCATCCGAATCGCAACACGAAATTTAACCATGATTTATGCTCTTTTATCCATTCAGAGAAAAAAGGGGTTACTGCATCACAACACAGTTTACAAATTTGCATCAATTTCGACATCATATACCTTCTACCAAGCCCAATCACATAAAATGGGTTAAACAAAAGCATCAAACCGTAATAAATCACCGAAAAAAGGAATGTAATCAAGCTAATTAACAAATTAAACTGAATGCAATTGCTTTAACTAACAATTCAGCAAGATAAACCAATAAACTAAATTGCCCATCATCAATTTCTCTCTCCCGAGCTACCCCTTCACTTAATTCTTCCATTGTAACATTAGAATTCTCAACATTTTCACTCGAAACGACGTCGGGTTTCGACGTCGATTGATCTAATTCTATATCCAATTCCGATGTTTTTTTAATACCCTTTTCGGGAATTCTCGAATCACGGTGAATTGTTTTACGGTGTGATCTCTGGCGTCGGAGATTTTCGCGATTCCTCGAATCCCGATTAATTGAAGAGGATGATGTTTCGGGGGTTTCTGGGCAATCCTAGAAGAGGAATTCGTCGATGTACTATATTTATGGTTGTGCATGAACTAGATTGAATGCTTAAGAAGATTAATCAAATACTTATTCAAGGCAATTAAGCTAAATTCACACACGACCTTGGATATTTATATGATTAGAGTCTTTAGCCAAATCCGTTACAAAAATCTTATTATTTTCGACATATTCGTATTATGTGATTGGATTTTGGTCTACTTTACAATTTGCACAAACCAAATACCCTGCAAAATTAACCCTAACTCACGTCCTAAATTAGCAAAATTAACACCCCTTTTTGTCCTAATTGATTCAAAGCTTGAATCTTTAAGGTCAACAATGGTGGAAATCACACAAACTAATATCGGTACAATCATTAAATCACAATAACGATTCTCATCACCATCAACATCCTTAAATTGAAGATAAAACAGCAAGAATTCCTCAATAAAAGCAAACAAAAGAATCAAATTAATCAATGGGTAGGGAAAAACCCACATTCCAACGACAGAAGAACGAATTTGCATTAGTGATGTATTTCCTCTATTTGTTTCAACTATTGGCCTCCTATCGTCGGGAAGTTCATTCGAGTTCCAAATACGCTCGTGTCCAAAGCGCTCAAAAATTAATTGTCATGTTTATCAATGATGAACGAATAAGATGGTGGGTATAGATTGGAGAAAGGCATCCAAAGAATATTGTCGAGAATCGGAGAATGGTTTAATAGCCTAACCTCCTAAGCAAGTTAATGCAAGATGGTTCTTTGATTGCCAACAACTTAGAATGATGCAAGGAATAGCTTAGTTCTTTTCATCAACACCATTTTCAATTATACAAATACTTATGGTATCAGCAGCCATCATATTTTATTGCAGAATTTGTGTTTTTATTGTATGCAAGTTTAATTTTCAGTAATTTACATTGCCCACCGATACTAAACATATTAATAATTTCACTATAATAAAATCCTATTAATTTCAACAAAACATCCTAATAAGTGGTGAACAATCACTACTACAAATACAGGCAACCACAACGGCCCTTTAACCACGCTTATTCACGAAAATCATCAAAACACGTTGTAGAATTGATTCCGCGAATTTTACCAAGCTTAATTACAACGGTTTTGTGTTGTTAACCGTTGTTATTGATTTTAACAACGGGTCATACTTGAAAAACCGTTGTTAATGAAAAAACTAATAACAACGGTTAAATTTTAACCGTTGTTAATGGTTTGGCGCCAAATTAGTGAAAAGTAATCACAACGGTTATATTAGAACCCGTTTTTAATACTTTTTAACAACGGTTGTAGACTCAATAACCGTTGTTATTAATATTATGAAAATCTTAAGAATAACAGATTGCTTTATTCTGCTATACGCTACAAAACACAAACACAAGCTAATACTGCTACTATATCATCCTCCATTCCTCCCTGATCGTCTCTCTGTCTTCATCTCCGTCACTGTTGTCACGTCTTCTCTCCCTCATCGTGTTTATCAATCAGGTATATATATGTTTCTTAGCAACGCTTATAGATATAGGATTTTTTGGGTTATTATCTAATTTATTGATAATTTAGCTTAATTGCTTTCCTGAATTTCGTTTATTTGTTTGCCTATTATTGTATTTTCTGAATTAGTTGCCTATTATTACGAATGTAGAATAATGACTCGAACTTGGATGATTGATGCAAATATGAGTAACCGCACTTACAAGGATGGTTTAGGAATATTGTCTTAGAGTGTACTGATCAAACTGGTGATGACATCTCTCACTACTACAAAAAATATATAAGAGACCGGTTAAAAATAGCATAAGAGACCGGTTTATAACCGGTTTATATCTCACAGGTGTCTTAGCTTTAAGAAACCGGTGTTATGTGTGGTTTCTTTGTTATTTATATAGAGACCTGTTATCACCAATAACTTAGGTTTCTTTGCTCTCTCCGTAAGAGACTGTTATGGGTTAAAAGCGGTCTCTTTACTTTGTATGTGAGATCGCTTACGACTTAAAACCGGTCTCTTTAATTGACATTAAAAGACTAGTTCTCAACAGAACTGGTCTCTTTAATTTGCATAAATATATGCCTGATGCGACTTTTATATATACATAATGATGCACGAGTCAATATAATAATAATAATAATAATAATAATAATAATAATAATAATAATAATAATAATAATAATAATAATAATAATAATAATAATAATAATAATAATAATAATAATAATAATAATAACCGAACCAATAAATTATATATATCATAAAAAAACCGGATTTGATACATGATGATATCCAAATTCCTACTTCAAAATTAAATCCTTCATGTATGTTCTAAAAAATAAAGTAGATGTGTTCTAAAAATTATAAGAAATGGGAAAAATAAACAAATGGGTTCCAAATAAAAACTTCTAACAATGATTAGAATTTAATCAAGCTTCATCACGCGTCCATATTATCATCATCTTCAATTTCCTCATCTTCCATTTGACTGAATAAGTATGTCACCCACATATTTCTTATCTCGTCAATTTTCTCTTGCGTATAAGTGCCACAAGTTCCGGGAAAGTACTGCAAAAAAAAAATCCCACAAATCACCATCAGATCTACAACCACCATCGTCTATCACCACCACCACCAATCCCCACAATTCACAATCATCACCATCACCATCCACACTCACACCCACAACGTCCACCACTATGCAAACATATTATTATTAGCAGGGAAAATCTTGACCATAGAAGCTAAGTGCTATTTTTCTTCATATATGAACAAGTAATTAACCCCCTTGTTTATGAATCCTATGAAATTGAATTACCTCTTAAGATAATACTCCCGTACCTAAGATTATACTCTATCATGCCTATTTAACAAACTTTACAGATAGGATTATATAAGAGGTGTTAGCAGCATAGAAGAAAGCGCAAGGATGAATCAAGACCAAAATTTTCTTGTAAATCAATCTCAGCAACAACACCACCAGCACTCATATATGACCCGACTAAAGCTATGAAGCTTTTAACCAACAAGCTACAGGGAGTGCTAGTTCAAGACCAAAATTTTCAATAGTAATAATGTGACAATATGTATTCAGATTCCAAATTTTAGTGTTCTTTCTAAAAAATCATCCACAAAATGATTTCAATGTTGTAATCGTATGACAGTAATTTGAGCACAATTAAAATGACACACATCCAAATTGGCCCCCCTAAGCATAATTTTAAGAAAGTAATGTGAGTTTCATATCTACCTGATCTGGAATCATCGGTCGTCTACTTGCGATAGTCTCGATTATATAACGACACACAAAATATCCACAATCCTTCGAGGCTTGAGATTGACGAGGACACTATTATAAAGAAGTGCAAACAAATCAAATATTCACATGACAGTAATATTATAATTGAAATATTGGGGAGTGCATATTTTTAGTGATTTTAATATATACACGTACCTGTATGTTCATCCATCTCACCGGATTCTTTTTAATTTTCTTGATGTCTTTTCGGTGAAGAGTGGTAAATTTTATAATGCCCCTAGCAAAAAAAAATCAGCTCATACTTAGAAGAACAAAACGCTATAATAGATATCAGTATTAATAAATTTTGTTAAGCATAGTGATAGGCCGGGTTGCATACTCATTTATAATTCGTTGAGCGAATTCACTGATATTATTTGATCCCGCTGGATCAAGCCAGAAAACAGTTCCGTTCCACGGACTTATAGCAGCTAACATCCAATGCCGACTGTACTTAACTTATTAGTGTGAATAAAATAAACTTGCACATGATAAGCAAGAACTTTGAATTATAATTAGAAGTACATAGACTTACTTTTCATGGAATGGAGCGAAAAAAAGTTGATTAATATTTTTGCCTCCATTGCACCCAAAAACACGACATAAGTAGTCTGAGCGGTCCTCTTCTACGGTTGGAGTCAAAGGAGAGAGATGATTGGAGTCACAAAATCCATACATCCCCGATATACCATCGGTGTGACATGACTCGCTCAAGTACCTTACATATTAAAATGATTTTCTTGAACAATTAGTTAAATAATCATATTGAAAAGAGTAAACTACAAAACTCAAAGATAAAACTGAATACATACTTCATGAAAATTGACATATGAGCTGCTCCAATCTCTTTTTGGAAGCACAAATCAAATAGGTCTTCATAATCAAGTCTAACATCTTCTTGATGGTGAAAAACATTTTCCGGAATAGATATAAGGATGTTTCGACGGCTCTTTTTCATTCCCAGAGCTTCTTTCTTTAATGCCTTCAGTATACCAGAGTTCACCTTTGCACGATCTTCCTCAGTGATGTCATATTTTTTAGTGGTTGATGATTGTGAGGATCGTGACTGTGAGACAACCACATCTGCTTGTTGCTTATCAAACTTACAAACAATATAAAAAAAAATCATTAGAGTAGGAGTAACTTATATTACTTGTATATTATGACTATCCAAGATTAAATCAGAAGTAATGATATAGGCCCGGCATCATATGATCATACCTTTTTCTTTGGAAATATTAGGTGAGCTGGCCATGAAACAAAGGCGTACACTGCTTGGCATACTACACTACACTCCTCATTAGGACATGGCAATGGTGCGGTTGGCATAATCTCTTCAGTGATAGAGACTCGACGATAATCTTGTGACAAAGTTCTGAAATGATTCAAAGTCACTTCTGTTTCCCCTGATATGTACACTTTCCCAATTGCAACAATTGGGATCCCTTGTTCATTCTCAATCGCTAGGCAACAATCATAAGTACCCTATTCCACATTAATACAAAGATCGTTATAGTGTATATATAAAATATAAGATACAAAATAAATAAACTCCCTGGAAAATAAGGCCTGAAGGATACACTGTTCAGAGTTGCAGGAAGAAAATCTGTTTTAGTTGTGGATCAGAACATTGCCTGGCTTATTACCAACATAGCTCTAATGCTCAAGAGTAGATTGTTTCAGCTGCAAATTGCTAATAACCTCTGCTGTATTTGTCAGTTGCAGGAAGAAAATCATTCACATATTTTCCACAATTGTGTGTACAGTGCTCAGATTTTGCAAGGGGTTGGACAGTGGTTATGTTCTGATTTAACTCATTCATATGGGTTATTAAAGATTGCAAGAAGCAAATGGAGCAGACATAGTAAAAATGTTTGTACTGCTGCACTGTTTAGTTGCTGGTATGACAGAGGAATCAGGTCAGACTGAACCAGTGCACCCAACTTAATAACCAACATCAGCAATGTTCACACCCAAGATCCCGTAAAAAAAGCATTGCATACATACGATTAGACAATACGTGCTCACTAATAGGAGTGTCAAGTCAGAGTCTAACTTCATACCTTAGGCAATACGTACTCAGTAATAGGTAGTGTGTCATAATCTATATCATTCAGACGAATAGTTGAGGGCGAGGGACTGGCCTGCTGATCGTGACCGTCAGGTTGTTGAATAGTTTCAACATTTTTATCAGGCCAAGGAACAATGTAAGGATCAAGTTGTTGTTCTTTTTCTTGGTCTTTTCGTTGAGATTTCGACATGTTGGAAGGATATTCCAAGCCTTTAGACAAAAATTATAATTAGCCAGAAATCATAATAGTATAAATAATACATAAAAAAACTTACTTTTCGTTACCTTTTGTTAAGAGCTGGGTAAAGAAACCATTATTCTGGCCACTCATATCACACAATTGATCATTATTATGACCACCTAAATTACCACGTTGCGTGCTTCGTGTATCAAACATGCCATCCCCCTGAATAGCTGAATTACCAAGCTGACCACCATCTTTGCCACTTATATGACCATCAAAATTAGTAAATTGGCCAGCGCCTTGGCTACCAAAATTCCCTAATTGGCTAAAACTAACCATAAATTGCTTTATCTGCTCCGGGTCTTGGCACTTCATCAGAAACGACATCATAAGTTGTACGTTGTTTTTCAAGAAAGCCATCTCGGACTTCAAACTAGTTAACTCAACTCTCATTTGACTAGGTGGCGTTGGTTTAGAAAATCCAAAATATTCTGTGATGGTGATGCCTGATCCAACGCCTCTAACACGTCCCCCATGCTCTGGCTTCTTCAATGCTCTTGCCAAAATATCATCTCGACCACCCTCTAATACAAGTTCCCCTCTTTCAAGTTTTGTCTTCAAGACATTCTTAAGATTAAGATTGAAGAAATGTGTTAGAGAGTACATAAAATAGTGTTAAAACTCTAATAATGTGGGAGAAAAAAGTATTTTACGATTTCTTCAGCAGTTTCCTTGTCTACTGGATTATCAGAAGAAAATTCTCCATCTTTGGCACGTGAATGAGCTCTAATCCACAACTCATGTCGAGGTACTAGATCAACCTGCTTCCCGTTTTTCAAATTTTCATTTACCTGCCAAGAATTGAAAATATATTATCGAAAATAATAGTGAGCTGATTCAAGGTCTTAAATGAATAGATATTCACCAAACATACAATCTCGTCTTCAAAGTATTGGTAACCGAGGCAGCCTCCTCGATAGCTTGAGACTTTGAGATTTGATCGCTTTCGACTATCTTCACTTACCTCCTTGAAATATAAACAAAATTTGGCATTAACACACTAAACATTTTATTTGCTTACAGAAATTAAAAATATAGATTTTTAAGAGTATGCAAACTAATACCTGGAATTTCTCAGTAGTACACATTTCCTTAAATTTATCCCAAGCCGATTGCTGTATCCTATATTTCCATGGTGGTCTTTTTCGTAATTTTCCAGACTTCTTGTACAACCACAGCTTTCTTAATCTAGTCTTAAAAGCTCTCCATCGATCATCAGCTCGAGATAAGATCCATTTTCTACGGTGTGCTGGTACTGTGAAACCTTTCTATGGGATAATACAAAATCACTAGTATTATTGGTAAAAATTCCAGAAATAAACAATTAAACTGTTGCCCTGTCTGAACGAACACAAAACGGGGTAAGAAATGATAAACCACAAACTTAAAAACTGAAAATCCGTGGTACCCTTAATAAATCACAAACTTAAAAGATGAAAATCTGTTGTCAAAGCACAATGTAAAAGAAAACTCATCTGCTAGAAAGACTTTTGCATGCTAAATATAGCATGTGGTGAAACACATTCCTACCGTGATTTGGTCATACAAGCTGTTAAGTTCAGATATGGGAATATCTTTCCAACTGCAGTAGGTGATGGCCAGACGTTCTCGAACAACTACTCCAAGATAGCGCATGAAAGTTGATCCGTATTTACCACATGGGGTTTTACGAACTGGATGCCAATCCAAAGGAAGTTTGACTTCATTTTGAATTGCTTCCCCCACCTTAGCAAGAACAGTACGGCCTCTCTCGTCCTTACGATTAGACTTTTCCATATCTGAATCATCTGAAGAAGTTGAACCACCTCGAGACGAGCATACTTGTTTTTTCTTTTTTGCCATAATCCTACAAAAATAAAGGTTGAAGGTTAACATCAATTTACCATTATCAACAGTACAACATACCTGGTTAATGCTGCAGGGGGGGATGAATACCAAAGAAAAACTGCATAAAATTGGATACTGCACTGATGATCGTTGTCTTTTATGTGACAGTATGCCTGAAACTATTGATCACTTGTTCTCTAGCTATATTTACAGCTGCAAAGTCAAGCACATTCTTGAGAATTGGATTGGAAGTAATATGCCTACTGTCAGTCACCTGGCTGCAAGTGTTACTGATTCTATTCAGTGGAAAACAATGGCTGTCATCCTGAATGCTTATCACTATGCTATTTGGACTCAAAGGAATAACGCTCGTGTGAACTGCTGTCTCCTCAGACCTGAGAGAGTAGTGAAACAGATTGAAGAAGCTGCAAAGGGGAGGATCAAGCTTAAGCTTGGGCAGGAGCTAGTTATGGCTAGAGTTGATTGTCTGAAGTTTTTAGGACTTTAGTCGGTTAATTTTTGAGATGTAATCAGTTGATACCATTGTCACATAAGCTGTAATTGATATATTTCTTGATATATAATATACACTCATATTTCACCAAAAAAAAACAGTACAACATAAACTCATTTCTAATGAACTTGAAAGAATTTGTGCATGAATAAACAAACAGATAAATGAACCACTATATCTGAACAATAGCAAGAACATTAAACTGAGTAGTCATTTCATAAGCAAATAAAATAAAAAATGTGCAACACTATCACTATAATGCTTTGCTGAATGATGCCATCAGCCTCATAAATACTGCAAAAACAGCCTTTGTTGGTTGGTTGATCAAGCATTAAGCACTGAATACCAGAGAAAAGTTGTTCAGGATTGGAGTGTGTGAGTCCAACAGTTGTGCTCTCTGTGGTTAAGGCTGTGAAACTCATTCCCATTTATTTGCAGGTTGTATATTCAATGCTAGAATTCTTATAGCATTAGAGAATTTGGTACAGTTGAAGCTTGATGGCAGTAGTGCCCAATGGTCTAGTATGCAAAGGGAGGTGTGTCACATGGTGTAATTAGCTGGATGGTATGCTATTTGGAGGGAGAGGAACAGATGCAGGTTGGAAATGAATGCATACAGACCTGAAAAAGTTGTAGTTAGAGATCCAAAATGTGGTGCAGGTGAGGATACAACGGTTGATTCATGGCCCTATAATGAATGTTGATAAGAGATGGCTTCTGAAATTAGGAGTTAAGGTCTAAGTTACAATAACTCAAGCTAATAACTTACCCGAATTATGCAATTTGCAGTCAATAAAATACACACACAAAAAAAAAATAAACAGAACTAAAATGCACCTCAATTATTTTGACGACGACGCTTTCTACTTATCTTAATATTGTCAACCCATTCACCTTCCTCATGGTCGTCTCGCACATATGTTAATGAATCTTCACCCTCATCATTAGAGGAATTCTCATTTTGAAAAAATTTAGTTGCTGGCCTTTCTTCCAACTCAACTTCCTCGTCATAATCATCAATATCAAGGCGAGATCTTGGTGTTATAACAACCGACCGCTCTTATCCCCTGGATCACCACATAAAACACTGTTTTGCTTGACGCGCCAAGACATACGGATCTTCCTGGTTACTAAGCTTGTGAAGATTAACCAAGGTGAACCCAAACTCGTCATGTTCAACTCCAACATGAGAATCAACCCAATTGCACCTAAAAACAGGCACCGAGAAGCCTAAATAATGTAACTCAATGATCTCTTGAATCACCCCATAATATAACATTTTACCACACACGGGATGTTTATCTTTGGCACTAGCAAAATGCATAGCCTCGGCTTCTACTGTTACCCCACTATTCTGCATAGTACTAATCTCGTCTCGTTCACTAGTGTAGAATGTGCAACCATTTATGACATATCCAGAATAAAAAGAGGCATTAAAATTAGGTCCAGAAGCTAAAGCCTTAAGTCGATCAGATATGCAATGGGATGAATCTTCAAATTCAAGCTCTCTCATAACCTGGTCTTTCAAAACTCTTTGAATGACTTCTTTGTGTTCACTTAGTAATGATTTCTCACTTACTCTTCGATTTTTTTTCCGTAAATAAGCAATGTGTATGTCTATATAAGGTGCAACTTCATTCTCATTAAAAAGAACATAAGTGTGAGCCGTGTGCCACCGCTTTCATGAGATAAGTCAATATGCTTACTGATTTTATAGTCCCTTTTCCTTCAATTCTACCACTATGCCGTGATATAGGAATCCCAAACATCTTTGTATTTCCTAGGTATGCACTACTATATGCTACAACATCTTCACAAAGAATCCGCTCAAAGAATACAACCTTCGGCCTAAAGTGGTTCTTCACATATCCTTTGTAAGTCTTCATTTCTCTTTCAAAAGGATATTGATTTCTCAAGTACACAGGACCGCAAAATCTGATCTCCCTCACCAAATGAACAGTTAAATGAATCATGACATCAAAAAATGATGGAGGAAAGTACATCTCTAATTGGCAGAGAATGACTACAATTGAACTTTCCAAGGAATTCAAGTCTTTAGGATCTATGACTTTGCTATATATAGCATTAAAGAAAGAACACAATTTTATAATAGTTGAACGAACATTCTTCGGCAAAACTGAACGAATAGCCACGGGTAGTAAATGTTGCATCAAAACATGACAATCATGAGACTTAAGACCTACAAGCTTCAAATTTTCCATCGACACAAGACTCTTGATATTAGAAGAATAACCCTCAGGGACTTTCACACCCGCTAAACACGCACAAAATTCTTTTTTCTCTTTTCTGGACATTGTATAAGCGGCTGGAGGCAAAAACTTTTTATTGTTCTTGTCAACAATGTGTAATTCTTTCCTAATCCCTAATGCTTTTAAGTCATCTCGAGCATTAACACCGTCTTTTGTTTTTCCCGGGACATTTAGTAGTGTACCAATTAAGCTATCACACACATTTTTCTCAATATGCATTACATCCAAAGAATGTCTGACAAACAAATGTTTCCAATAAGGTAAGCGCCAAAACACGTAACATTTCTTATATCCTTGTTTAGGAAGGGTGGATCCACGATTTTTTCCAAAAATAAACGGATGTCTTTCACCTTTTCAAACACTTCTATACCAGTTAACACTCTTGGCCTTCTTTTGAATTCTTGTTCCCCATTAAAAGCCTTTTTCAAATTTCGATAAGAATGATCATCAGGCAAAAAACAACGATGTCCATCATAAATATTCTTTTTAGATGATTTAAGCCACTTTCCCGTAGTACCATCCTCACATATAGGACAAGGTGCTTTTCCTTTAACGGTATATCCAGACAAATTACCGTATACGGGATAATCTTGGATAGTGCAAAACAACATTGCTCTAAGGTTAAATGACTCATTTCGATATGCATCATAAACTTCTACACCCGTCTCCCATAAAATTTTCAAATCATTTATAAGGGGTGCTAAGTACACGTCGATGTCGTTTCCTGGCTGTTTAGGGCCAGAAATTAACAAGGAAAGCATCATGAACTTTCTTTTCATGCATAGCCAAGGAGGTAGGTTGTACGTAACCAAAATTACAGGCCAAGTACTATAGGTTGTACTAAGAGAACGAAATGGATTCATGCCATCTGTAGACAATGCAAGGCGCAAGTTTCGACTTTCTTTACCAAACTCGGGAAATTTTCCATCAATAAACCTCCGTTGGGAGTCAATTTGGTGTCTAAGTTTACCATCCTTAATTCCCGCCATCATGATGCCATGTCAAATTTTTTGCATCACTAGCATTCGAATAAAGACGTTCAAATCTTGGTATAATAGGAAAGTACCACAAGACCTTAGCCGGAATTCCTTCCTTTTTTTTGTACCGTGAGACATTACAAGTAGGGCAACTCTTTAATAATTCATACTCATTATAATATAGTATACAATCGTTACGGCAGGCATGAATTTTTTCATAAGGTAAGCTCATTGAGCATAATATCTTTTTTGCCTCATATGTTTTACTAGGGAGAACATTATCACTTGGAAGCATATCTTTCACTACTTCAAGTAATTCTCAGAAAACCCGTATCACTCGACCGTGAGTTGCCTTGATTATATAATTTAAGTACACTTGATGGTCTCGTGTATTTTTTGCAGCCTGTGTATAAGGGCTTTTCGGAATCAGTTAACAACGACTCGAATGCAGCCGGATTTTCATCAAACTTTTCTTGAACGTCTCGTAACATATCCTCTATCCTATCACCCTCATTACTTGTATGAACTTCGGGCGTATTAGTCCGAACATTTTCTTCCCTATCTTCCCCATGCCAAATCCAAATAGTATATGTTCTATCAAAAGCTGATTTGCTTAGATGATTAAGTATTTCATCAACTCTTTTATGCAGAAAATTATGACATTTATAACAAGGACAAGGCAACCTTGTACGACCTCTAGAGTTCTTAACAGCAAAATCGATAAAGTCTTTTACACCAGCTATATACTCGGGGTCACCCGGTTTTGATGTTGATATCCAACTCCGATCCATATCTACACAAACACATAAGATTATTTTGGTTGAGCTTATACAAACTACTAAGTAGTTCTGACAAGTTTAATTTAAATTAAACTTCTAAGGTAAGTACTTCTGACAGGAATAAGAATGCAGTATGAGTACAAGAATGAAGTTTTGTAGGGTGATTCTAATCACTTGAATGATGAAGTAATTATTATTTATATTTATTAATATATTCTCACATTTTTACCAAAAAAAAAACTGAGCAAGATTTGAGTGTGTGACAACGGTCTGTGCTGCATTTGTGAAGGAGCTGAGGAGACCGTTACCCATCTCTTTTTTTACTGTTGTTGTAGCAGGATATTACTCTCAAAGTTGGAGCCATGGATGGATAAGTCTTTCAGGGGTCAGAACATTACCAACTGGCAGAATTGAAGAAATAATACAAGATTTCATAACAGACTCCTTAATGTTGTAATAAGTGCTTCTGTTTAGCATGTTTGGAAGCAAACGAACTAATTCATATCCTAATTCTACTCTCACATTTCATTACCTCTGATGTTTAATCCTGGACTCCTGGACAGAAGGTATTGATTCAGGTAAGCTTCAATAACCTTTAATTTGTTTCTGCCATTGTTTTTCAAATGTTTACTTAGTATGGTCAATTGGTTATTTTCTATTTGCTTTTTTTTTTTTTTATGATATTTGATTTCTCTCTTTTAGACTGATCAATTTGGTGTCCTTGGGGTTTTTGGTACATCTGATTTCTCCCTTTTCGAAAGATTTGATTCTATATACTACTCCCTCCGTCCCGGTCATTTTTTGTACTTTGATTTTGGCACAAAGACCGAGAGATGAGATGGTCAATTACTAAATGACAAGTGGGACAAATTGAGTGTGAAGGACCAAATTGTTCATCAAATGCATTCCTAAAATAGAAAGGACAACAATTGATTGAGATACCCAAAATGGAAAGGACAACAAATGACCGCGACATAGAGAGTACTTTTTTTTAGTCATATCTATGTGATTTTGTATTCATGATAATTGAAGGAATATATTATGCCACAAATTTGAATGTTTTCTATATAATAAATCTAAGAACTTGGAAAGAAATTTGATAAACACGTTTGATTGTGCTGCAATTTAATTGATTAAGATTTCACTATACTTACTTTGAGATTAGGCTTCTATTGTTTGATAACTAAAAAAACAAATATTACAAAGATAACATCGGTATTTCTTATAGGGTTGTAAAGATTTTAGTTCTCAATATTACCAAGTATTGTTCGAAGAAATATTACTATATATAAAGGTATTCCACATTTCCACTTGACTCGGAAAACATTGTGAGTAAATTGTTATTCGATGACATAAGAATCTATATGGCCATGCCTTAGTGTTTTAAGTACTTTTCGTTGTATCTAAATGGTTTTGCGAGCTAGCATATTGTTTTCACAACTTGAGATATGGATATGCATTTTAATTCAAGCAAGTCGTTTGATGAGAAAATGATTAGAGTGTATGTATAAGTTGCGTAATAAACTATGGCTTAAGTATGATTGAGGTCTCATAACCCCCTGCATGGTCGAGGCATTAGTTTCTTCTTGGTGGCAAATTAATAAATAAACAAAGTGCTATACAATAGAAGAACATAAATTTATTAGAACAATATGCCATACCATTAGACACGGGGGACTAAAACAAGTACCACTGTGATATTAAAGAGAAAATAAAAGGAGAGATTAAAATAGGGAGAAAGACTTGCATGAGAATGTTGAGTAAAGTTTACTAGGAGAAGGCTCGCGATAATAAATAAAAGAATGCCTCATAAGACAAGTGTATTGTTGAAATGCTCTTTGTGTTTTTGTACAAATTTAATTGAATTTTATCTTGTCAAGAAGAATTATGTACAACACTTGCATTAGCTTATTGCTTTTAAATGCTTGGGGATGATTTTGATTAAGTGGTACTATTGTTTCACCTTTTTGGTCAGGATCTAGGGCATCTTGATGACGGCAGAAAGAAGAGACAAAGTGAACTCATCAAGAAGGCATCGTCAAGATGACAATTACATTCACTATGCCTGTAATTAATCAAGGGGCGTTTGGTTCAAAGGGTCGGAATGGATTGAAATGGAATGAGATACTATGGAACAATGGATTTAGAACCCTATACATATTAATTATTGTTGGTTTAATTTAGAATTATATGGAGAGGGAATGGAGTTAGAACCTTGAGGGGGAAGGTGGATAGGATTCCAAGGGTTTCGGGTGAAATTATAACTCCATTTCAAAATGCCCCAACAAAACACATAAATGGCTCAAATCCATTCCATTCCAACCCACCCAACCAAACACCCCCTAATAAGTCGCTTCAAAAGGATATGGAATATGTCCAATCGTGTCGAAGGAACCACGGAAGACATAAATTTACAAATTCTTCTGTGAAACAAATGATATGGAATATGTCAACTCCTAGGAAGCAAGAGATATCAAGGTCTAAAAATCATTCAACAATCACCATGATGAAGGACATTGTACATTGGAGCAAAGAGTTTGTTGTTGATGAAATCTTAGTAGATTAGAGTGATAGTGTATGAGAAGGTATTGTTCATCCACGGTATGCAGGGATCGGAAGAGTTGTTTGTTATGTAGTATGAAGTACATGTCTTTTAAGTTCTAGAACAAGTAGGCATATAAAGATCATATTCCATTCTCTATCACCGAGAATCTGAGAATGAATTGGAAAAAGTGTAGTCATTTGAATATTATATCAAATATTGTATCTAATTAGAGAACATTATTTGCTCTAGACGATCGAATGCTACAGCAATATTATTATTGTTCTTTTGCATTTGCTCATTTTTAATTCCGACTTTTAAGGTTTTTTTTTATTACGTGAGTTCATACATATCTTTGAACAGCAAATCGTTTGTGTAAGACGGTGATATTTCATTCAACATAATATTTCATATAATGTCGTAACCAAAAAATTTTTAAACACAATTTATATACATATTTTATATATGTCCGTGCAATAGGACTAGGATTCTGAACTCACTATTCTAGTTTCTATATTTCAGATCATAATTTTCAAATGAAATTGAACTCACTAACTTAATCACTATTAGCTTTGTAACCTATTCAATCATAAATTAAGAACCAAATAACACTTTTACTTCAACCGAGTTGCAGTAATTAGAGGCAACATAAAAACTTAATACGGTAATAGTTCGAACAATCGAAACCTATCATTTAATTAAAACTAATCAATCGCATTACTAGGAATAGAAAATATACTAAATTAAACAAATAATAGACAAATAACAAGGAATTCATAGTGGATTTTTAATCAAAAAAATCAAAATCCTACCCTAATGGCCTACTGTATTGTCTGATTCAAAAAGCATGAACAAATCGAATTACTGCAATCTATAATTTCTCAACATAAGAACAATTAAATTTGAAACAAAATCTATAATTTCAATTAACCCAAAACTGTAATCAATTAACCCAAAACTGTAATCAATTACTGCAAAATCTGTAATTGCAATTCACATAAAAAATTACCTGAAAGAGCGAGGTTGCTGCTTCGGTGACGTCGACTACTGCTCCGATGATCGGTGGTGATAAACGAAAGAGAAGATGGAATAATGGTTGGATGCTTACAACTGATGAATACTTTGGGGTTTTTGGCTGGAAAAAAACGGCGGCAAATTTTGGCACGAAGCTTATCTGGGAAACGTGAGTATTAAGGATTGAACGTGGTGTTATTTGTTTAATTAGGAATTACTAAGTATGTTGAAGGCCCATTATATTATTATTAGATTGAATTTTTTATTTAATAAAAAGATAAGAGACCGGTTTTATTTACAACACATTTGTTATCAATTTCTATGAAACCGGTTTTGTAGAATCAATGGTTTCTTATAATAAGAGACCGGTTTGAAAATCAAACTGGTGTGTTATTAGTGATTCCTTTGCCCATTTTTGTAGTAGTGTCTCCTAGGTTACTAAGTCTTGGTTTAGGTCCAAATGTCAGGGTCACCTTTTACAACAGTTTTGCCATTAATGGATATACTTTTTACACCCGCGAGCAAGATGAGTTGAGCACAATGCAAAATAGTGGTGTGAGTTCTGAATTTGAGGCAATGCACTTTGCTACTTCAAAAGATAAAAAGCCTATTTGGGGAAAATGCCTTTATTATGGTGTTATTCAAGAAATATTGGTACTAGATTACATTGATTTCAGGATAAGATGGGATTTACGTTGGTTAATCTGGGTAAGGTTGGCAATAATAAGGATGATCCTTTAATAATGGCATCCCAAGCTAAACAAGTGTTCTATGTCACCGATCCTATGGATAAGAAGTGGTCTGTTGTACTGTCTATAAGGAGTAGAAGGAGTAGTCCATCCGATAATGGTGATGATGATCAGGATGTCGTTTTTGAGGGAATGGATCAGTCTACCACTGTATCTTATTTCGACGATGTTGACACTGATCATGAGGACACTGAAAGCATCTATATGCGTGATGACCATGGTGAAGGTATTTGGGTTAACGAAGAAACTATGACATCCAAGAAACGTCCCCGATCCTGAGATAGTTCATCAGGACACAGTGATATGGACGACCAACATTTTGAGTCATTTTCATACCAATAATTTGATGGTTTAATTTATTGGTAAATCAATAATGGTCATTATATTGTTAAATAAAAATTCCCAAATTTGCATGGCATGGTAAATCCTGTAGCTTAGATATGCAGTATGCATGCATGCTGTGAAGGAAAAGTAGATCTATATACTAACATACTCATATATGTTTTATTTTAATTTGTCATAAAATTAATTAGTGATCTTATGCATGCAAACTAATAAACAATACAAAGAAGAAATCTTCATCTTACATTGGATTTTCGGATATAAGGGCACAAGTGAGTTCTCCTACTCACTTGTTCTTGAGCTCTCCAAATGGAAGAACAAGGATTCAAATATAGAATCCCTCCCAAAAGCATATACCCAAGGAACACTCATAACAACCAACATTAATTAGATCTAGTAATAATATTAGTTTTACTATAAAATTGACACAAAATAAATTGTGTTTTTCTCTTGAACATCTCGGTCAAGCGGTAGTAATTTTGTGAGTTTATTTCTCTAGAATTATCATAAATTGTAGAGAGTTTTGATAGATTTTCTTACACTAGAAAAATGAGATGATGAAGAATGAATGAATAAAAATTTTTGAAAAGAAAGACTCTTTTCTTTTCTTCTATGGTTGACCGAAAAAATGGCCTTGGGTAGTATGCCCAATGCTTTTTATTTTTGCTCTTCTCAAAAGCTTAGGTTTGCATGGCTACTTGTTAGCTTCCATCATTGTGTTTTCCATTTAAACAATTAACACAATTTCTCCACTAACTCCCTCCATAATTTCGGCACTTTCATTATAAAATGGATGGTCCATTTTATTTTGTCATTGGTCAATTGTGATATATGTGACATATAACTTGACATGTGAAATTGTAATGTATTTTTAACATATTAAAAATCAACATACTAATAAAATATGTCATATACAAAATCGACTAGTAATTCGTAATTACTCGTACCAAAAGTTTCCAAATTATAAACTACAACATTCTGTATTTATAATAATTTATTCATTCCGTTTCAATTTGTTTCTGTAAACAATAATTTCATCTAAGTAATAAAACAATTCGATTACTTAGACCGTGTCTCATTTAATCATATTTACAATAAGATACGTAAATTATACTTACAAAATCATTCGTCAATTTTAAGCAATTTAATTAACTCGTATCGGTATACGATTAATTAAATAATCAATTAAGAGTATTTCCCTATAGGTATGACCTAAGGGGATCAACTGATCACCACCGTCGCACGACAAGATAATGTCAAACTCTAGTCACCAATCATTACCGATATGTGTGGACCAGTTGATAGTAAAATATTACATCCTACATGTATTCTTAAAATGAGATTTAATAATGATATTTAAATCATGTGATCGCACTATTGTTGAGGACACATTTCCCAACAATCTCCCACTTGTCCTCGACAAGTGTGCGTCACCAATTCTCTTGTCCTATTACTATCTCCCACTCAATGCAAGGTGTCTTTCAGGTCGTACTTGCAAGTGATCATATCGAGAGTGGTTTCCTCGATCTGGAGAATAACTGTTTGACCGGATTTATCCACTCTGGATACCTTCCGAGCGTGGCCACGCATTTCCAGTTCATTACTCCTCGAGTGGCCCTGAGATATTGTTTTAACCCTGACAAGGGGATGGACAATTCCTATCTTACTCATTCCCTTCGACTAGCCACAACCATCATAACCCAAAATATGCCCATTTGACCCCATTTACGAAGGTCGTAGTAACACAAATCAAAGTTAATCTGAAACTGTGCCATGTTAGGTGAACAGTCTTTAGTCAAAAGAATCGACTCATTAGAATACTATAGTAGCTCTCGCCACGACCAGGCTATATAAATTGCCAGAACTCTATAAGCGGTCATAAGGCCCGACAAGGTGTTCCTAATAGTCTGCCTATGTGATCGACTAGTCATCTCACATGACTCTATGGCACTTGAACTTGCCATCAATCGCATCACACTCTAGTCACTTCGAGACGTCACCTCATACAAGCGACTATGGGCTAATACTATGTTAATCCGGGTTCACTTTAACGGGGTTCAACATTGTCTCTACAACCCGTTTGGATGTAACAAAGTATAATAAAAGAGTTTTAAAGTAAAACTCGAACGACAAATGCGATTATCACATATGAATAGTCAATGCTTGATTACTATTTCATGTTCTATAATCTAATTTGATCTTGTACGTAGTTGTTCATTTCAATTCAATTGAAATGACATGACTCATCATGTTTAGCCTTTGAGAAGGTTTTGGTTAGTAGGTTTTATCAATTTCTTGTACCTTACTCAACCTTATTACATACTCGTTTTCCTTTGTAATGTATACATTTGCATTACAAAACTTTCTGAGTACGTGTCGAGATCCAATCAAGACATAGGCCCTCTAGCCTAAGAATAGCTCCCACTGTTTTCACAAAGGTGCGGACTCATCCTTCTTGCACATCTCATGATTGCAAGTGTACTCAATTTCCGTTATAAATATCTCTCATTGTTCTTTATTGCCTAGAACGATTCTAGAAAATCTACTTCTTAATTAACATTGCCACAATGGTATCTTACAAATCCTTATGTGTTGTCGGAAACCATGCGCAATCTCAATTGTCAATTGTCACTTGTATAATACCCTTACACAAAATTGCATCATAAACACTTTGCATCATAGCCTTAATGCTTCTGCAAGCACTTAAGGGTCATCTTTATTGCTTACTTGGTAAAGATTACTTAAATTCGATTTTGAAAACAATTCATCATACTCAAAGTATATGAATTGTTATACATCATTACTCATTTAATTGATCCGGCAGCGGAAGCAAATGGAATCAATCAAACATGTTCAATTTTATTGAACTTAGTCATGAATCTTATGAACATAAGACTTCTTATTTGACGCTAATATCATGTGGATTTATCTTCATAAATCCGGATATTAAAGATGTATTATAATACTCCAAAAGTCTTAAATCATTCTCAATGATCAATATGTCATCCACATATCGGACTAATTAAAGTTTCCGTAACTCCCACTAAACTTCATGTATAAACACAACTTCTCGACTTATCGAGAAATGTTTTATCACATGATCAAAATGTTGATTCTAACTCATTGATGTCCTACTTAAGACCCTCTCTTAAGTTTCACATTATCTTAGGATTGCAAGAATCTACTAAACTCAAGACATGTATTGAATACATTCCTTCTATTGAAGAAGTCGGTTTTAGATTCACTCGCTATGTATTTCATAATAATGAAACACAATCCCTAAGAAGATCCAAATAGACTTAAGCAATTCAATTGGTGCAAGACCCTTTGCAACCAATCAAACCTTGAAATCTGTCTTTATTAGTGCAAAACCCTTTGTCACTAATCAAGCCTTTTATTTCGGATTCTCATGGCTCTAAGCCTTGTAATGAGTTGCGACTTAAACACTCTTATATAAGTCATTTGTTGATTACTTTCCAGAAGTAATCAACTTGAATCAAACAAATTTCTTTTGTAAGTTATAAGCTCTTTACTTTCTTAAAAGTAGCATGAATTCATCATTTTTAACAAGTGACGAATTTAACCTCCTAGGTTTTAAAGAAACAATGTCTTACACAAAACGTCTCATGTAGCCAAGAAAGACCAGTTTCTTGCGACATAACATTCATTGTGGCTCTTGAATAATTTTCTCCCACTCTGTCTTCTAGAAATAAACTTGTATTTTAGAAAGACAGCTTCACGAGCCGCAAACCCGTCGTACTCGTGATAATTGAAGAGGGAAAAATAAGCATTTGTTTCTTGTGAAAACTTACAAACATGGTACTCTTACCATTTCATATCTCATATGATTCGATTTAATGGAAAAATAATTTAGACAAAAATGATAAAATCCCCAAAAGGATCAAGTAACTCAAAGTAACTTGATTGAAGTCCAAACCATATCGAATAGCGTTTGATTTCTTATCCAACCACACATTATTCCATAATGCGTGCTAAGAGAGATTAACTTGTGATACTATATCACATTTCCTTTGGCTTATATCAAAGTCTTCACTTTGATAATCCCATCACGACTAAATCGTGATTCCTTGAACTCTTTAAAATTCTTCAAAGATTTTTCTATTTACCTTATTAAGTGAACACATTAGCGTCAACTTAAATCGTTGGTAAAAGAAAATGATCAACCTTTTTTGGATCGATGATTTACAACCTCGATCTCCTTTTCAACCAAAAGGCACGAGACATCTTGCTTTGAATACAAGATACGCATATACCATTAACAATCTAATGGTTTCAAGAGTACTCCATAACTCTTTGCGTTCATCATTCCAAAATTTAAGGTTTAATCTTGGGTTACCAATTTGATCTTACATCATCTACATGATATATTATTCTAGTTTGGTTTAGAATATAATCACCTTGATAATGGGCTAGCCATACATCAAATCGTGGTGTATAGGGTCACAAAAGTGAAAACCTCTTTTGTATCTTAACAAGTTTATATTCTTATTTAGAGTTTATGCACTTAATAGTCACAATTAAGTACAACTTTAAATCCAAAAACTAGATTGAGTACACAATTACTCTATCTCTCGACATTATTGTTGCTAGTCGTCATATTCTAATTATCTTATGTGTCGAATACAATGATGAAAACCTCCTTTGGTTTCTAATATTGACGAAGTGGTACTAGCAAAATTTATATTTAATCAAATAAACATTTAAAGAAGAAGGTCCCATTAGATGTCCCACAACTAACTTGTTGATTCTTCAATAATTTGGGGTAGTTTCCTTTCTTGTGTCCAACATTTAAGACAATGGAAACTTTATCGTTCGGGATTGATAGGTTTAGTATCGTTATTCTCAACAACTTTACCTTTAACATTACCTTGTATCAATTCCATTATAATCCTTACTTCTTGAACCTCGTCCTCATCTTAACGGTTTAAGAGAATGCTCCCACTTATTTCAATGAGTCTTTGCTTTGAGAAGCAAAATTGAATTCATGAAGATCACTCTTCATTTGTTCGTTTTAGTCTTAAAACTTTCATTGAAGTGGTTGCGTTATTTTGGTCAATTACGAATTCTTGATAAAACTAATTACCAAAACAATTTATCGCTTCAAGGTACTTAATTCATTTAAGTACATGAAAAACAATCCATTGTAAGTAGATGTGTTAGTCTAGAATCAAAAACCTGTTTGATAATGAATAACTTTAATCTATACTCTTTGCAAGAGATCCTTAGCAATGGTTAATCCGAGGTCTTTAGAAGAAAATTCAAATTTGTCTTTAGTAACGATGGATTAATGGAGATATGAATCAAAAATCGAAATGATATCGTATATGAATGTGGTAAAGAAATAGAACAATGTAATAACGGAATAGTGGAAAAAACTTTACATTTATCGTTTTAATAATACTTGTAAACAAGTATAGCATTTACATAGTGACCTCTACCCAACTATGATAAATGATTCCAAGATCCAAATTCATATTAACTTGGGCACGGTGTGGCCGATACATCCCTTATCAATATAACTCGGTGGATTAACTCTTTAATCGATTCTACTTTTAGAACTCTTGGTCGATAAAATTACATTAACATTTATCTTTAGCCCAAAACACATCCGACAAGGGCACGGTGTGGCCATCCCTTATCAAAAAACTTTTGTTGAGTTCAACCCAAATTTCGAATAAATGTGTCCATAATCCAAATCCACATCAACTTGGGCACGGTGTAGCCGATACATCCCTTATCAACATGAATTCGGTGGATAGACATTTATCACCCACTTCCCCTACGTAACAAAGTTTGTACCCCGGTGTGGCCGAGCGCACTCCCTCACGAAATAGGTTTTCATGGTTTCTACTATTTGGTAAGGCTAATTCTCAATTGTTTATTTTAGCGAGAGGTCATGTCAATTTATTATCTATCACGTTTTAAGTGAACTAAAGCGGTGAACTACGATAATTATAATTGACACGGTCGATAAACTCGATAAAAATGACAATGCATGTTTTAGTTATGACGATTTAGCGATGCATGCAACATATAATTAAAATGCAAAGCATAAATTTAAATCTTAGTATGGCTTCCTAAAATAGAAAAACTATTTAACTATTACATATTCGGAAACCAACTCCATTGGTCCCTTGAACTTCGGTTGAGGCACGCATCTCGAGGTAACACCGTCTTTATGTATCACCTTCTTTAAGAAATCCGTCTTTATGGAACTCCGGAATAAATAAAATTACATAACAAATTACATAATTTCCTATTATACATTTGTAACTATAAAAAAATAAATCTATTAAATTACAAGACGGTGATACGAGATCACAATAAATTACAACCGAATCGATATTCCCATACATTTCGGGTAATACCAATTAAAACTAAGGCCATACTAAGTAAAAATTACATAATTCAAAATTACATAAATAAAATTATGACAATCATAAATAAAATGCAGCATTATAATATGTATGAACATGCCCAATTTTATGCTAAATCGCCTTTAAATAGCCAATATCGTATATTACTCGGTTTTTACGGATTTGCGTGATTTCAACATTTTATAATCACAAAATTACATAAATTCATATTTATGCATAAGTTAATTACCCTAACCACTTAGGACTCAAAAAATTAGTCTTCACTAATTATTTGACCATAATTAACTCATATTTCTAAAAATTGTTCACTAATGGACCTAAAATTACAAAAATAAGCTATAAACTTCAAATATATCACAAAATTTCAAATAAATTCAAAATTCAAAATTTAAACTCATGAACATTCTGGAAAAATACCATGACACTCATAATGTTCAAAAACTTTAGGTTAAAAATTTCGAAATTTATCCGGAAAAACAATATTGCGGTTTATCGGTTTTAACAAAATAATCATAAAAACATGAGAAAAATTATATTCAACAACTTTTCAATTTTAGATCTGAAAAAAAAATAATAAAATGCAACATATGATGTTTTTCCTTAGACATAGAGTATGTTTTACTAATATTTCACTAATAAAGTCACTATTCATGCCATTTTTCTTCAAAAATCCATAAATCATGCAAAAAGACTTCACTATAGCCTATTATTTTACACACATCTTGTAAAATTGCATGTGACAACATACTAAATTTCTATGACCAGATTCGAAATTTATCTCATATTAACCTATTTTTCACCTAAATCCGAATTTAATAATGAAAAATCCATTTTTCGAGCATGAGAAGTCCAAAAATTATGAAACTTCACAGGTTATCTCAAAATAATATATGTGACAACATATCCAAAAATCACTGGAAAATTCGAAGTTTAGCTAATTTTAGTCCAAAAATGACATTTTTACCCATAAAATCATATTTTAATGCCATTATTGTATAATAAGAACAATAAAAATCCGTAAATTAACCAAAATATACTAAAAACATTTTAGGACCAGAAATTTTAACATGCACAAATTAATTTCGTGATATATCATAATAACACAAATTATACAAGTTTTATATGTTATTCTTATAACTCGGAAAAACTTTTAACCGATTTGCATGCAAACAACCATGGCTCATGATACCGATTGAAGGAAAAGTAGATCTATATACTAACATACTCATATATGTTTTATTTTAATTTGTCATAAAATTAATTAGTGATCTTATGCATGCAAACTAATAAACAATACAAAGAAGAAATCTTCATCTTACATTGGATTTTCGGATATAAGGGCACAAGTGAGTTCTCCTACTTACTTGTTCTTGAGCTCTCCAAATGGAAGAACAAGGATTCAAATATAGAATCCCTCCCAAAAGCATATACCCAAGGAACACTCATAACAACCAACATTAATTAGATCTAGTAATAATATTAGTTTTACTATAAAATTGACACAAAATAAATTGTGTTTTTCTCTTGAACATCTCGGTCAAGAGGTAGTAATTTTGTGAGTTTATTTCTCTAGAATTATCATAAATCGTAGAGAGTTTTGATAGATTTTCTTACACTAGAAAAATGAGATGATGAAGAATGAATGAATAAAAATTTTTGAAAAGAAAGACTCTTTTCTTTTCTTCTATGGTTGGCCGAAAAAATGGCCTTGGGTAGTATGCCCAATGATTTTTATTTTTGCTCTTCTCAAAAGCTTAGGTTTACATGGCTACTTGTTAGCTTCCATCATTGTGTTTTTCATTTAAACAATTAACACAATTTCTCCACTAACTCCCTCCATAATTTTGGCACTTTTATTATAAAATGGATGGTCCATTTTATTTTGTCATTTGTCAATTGTGATATATGTGACATATAACTTGACATGTGAAATTGTAATATATTTTTAACATATTAAAAATCAACATACTCATAAAATATGTCATACACATAATCGACTAGTAATTCGTAATTACTCGTACCAAAAGTTTCCAAATTATAAACTACAACATTCTGTATTTATAATAATTTATTCATTCCGTTTCAATTTGTTTCTGTAAACAATAATTTCATTTAAGTAATAAAACAATTCGATTACTTAGACCGTGTCTCATTTAATCATATTTACAATAAGGTACGTAAATTATACTCACAAAATCATTCGTCAATTTTAAGCAATTTAATTAACTCGTATCGGTATACGATTAATTAAATAATCAATTAAGAGTATTTTCCTATAGGTATGACCTAAGGGGATCAACTGATCACCACCGTCGCACGACAGTAATGTCAAACTCTAGTCAGCCAATCATTACCGATATGTGTGGACCAGTTGACTGTAAAATATTACATCCCACATGTATTCTTAAAATGAGATTTAATAATGATATTTAAATCATGTGATCGCACTATTGTTGAGGACACATTTCCCAACATGCTGGTGTTGTCTTATTTTATTGATCTTATTATTAGATGTGGATGCTGGTGTTGAAATTGCTGAATAATGTTGCAGTATATGGTGCTTCTTTTATTCAAGTATGTATTGTTACAGTTTGGACCGTAATGGAATTACAGTAATTTTAAAAAAAAAAAGAGGTTCAACAATAACAACGGTTATATTTAAATTACCTGTTATTAATACTTTCAACAACGGGTGTAGTACCTCTACCCGTTGTCAATGATTTTTTTGACATATTTCATTTGGCGCAAATTTGGTGAAAATATATTACAACGGGTATATTTTAACCGTTGTAATAAAGTTTTGACAACGGTTGACTTTTATTGACCCGTTGTTATTAACATATAACAACGGTTCTTCTTTGAGCATCCGTTGTCAATAGTTTGTCTTAATAAAAAACTAATTTAGAAACCCATACAAAGATGCGATACACAAACACACACAACATTAGTTCAACCGTTGGTATCCCGAGTTAATTCTTCTCTCTTCCTCGCTTTCTACATTCTCGTTGTCGGCCGTCGCCCAATTTCCGACGCCTAGATTCCGTTGCCTTCCCTTATCATCCCGCTCGTTCTCTTTATCATCATCATCATCGGGTATGTTCACTTTAATTTTGTGTTTCGTCATTAGGGTTTTAAGACGATCATCTTTTTCTTTTTCATGCATCTGTTTGTTTTTCGTCTTCTTTGTTATCTTTATCATCCCGCATCATCTACTTCACTCCTCTTATTAGGGTTTAGGATTTTAGAAGCTCAATCTGTTGTTTTAAATTTTCATTCCTATTAGGGTTTAGGGTTTTAGATAATACTGTGCATGTACGTTGTTAAGTTGTTCATTTCCTATATCATTCATATTTGGGTTTTAGGATTATCATGGGTGAAAAACGTAAAAGAAGTCAAAAGAATAATAAGCCTCGGGATAATAAGCCTGGTGAGAGGGGTGCTACGAAGTGCGGAAAGTCCTTGCGACTATAGCCGCTAAAAGCCGTTGGAAATAACATGGAGTGAGATGGGTTTCCCTCTTTTGGTCCAAATGCGGGTTTTTTCTCCGATTGGATTGGTACTTGCACAAGACAAACAGTTTGTGCCTATCCATTTAGATGATTTTAGAAATTTGAATCCAAAATTGGCGGAGTTATACTTGGCTCGTGTAAAGGAAGGCTTTATTATACCCGATGAAAGCCATGATAAGTATTTAATGCATAAGGCAGCGGATGTCCACAGGCAGTGGAGGTGTGACGTTGCTAGGGATTGGTTGTATGTGGACAAGGCAACGGGGGAGATGCGTAAGAGCCCACCGGAAAACAAGTGTCCCACCATCAAGCAGGAACAATGTGATCTTTTCAAAAAGATGAGAACTACTGAGAAGTTTCAGGTTAAATATCCTCGCCTTTTAACGATTGACCTATCATTTTTTTAATTAATGAGTCCTTTATATAATCTTTTTATTATCTCATCTACTTGCGCTTTTATATAATTATTTGAAGGCCGTTAGCAGAATAAATCGTGATAACATTTCATGCAAGAAGGGGAAATTGTATGGTTCTCGAGGCGGTTACAGAAAGATAGAAGAGAACCTCGTAAGTAGCATGCATTATTCCCCTGTGAGACTTTATTTTTTTAATCACACTTGGACTTGCATTGATACACATTTACGTGTATAAATGTTACCATGTTAATGTGTAGGTGACAAAGGGAGTGAAAGAGGTGGATCGGCATGTAACTTATAAAGAAGGGCACACGCCTAAAGGATCCCGGTCGCATGACAAATATGATGAGGAAGTGTTGGCCAACATAGTAAGCATTATTTTATTAAGACGAGTTCATTACTAACTTTATTATTTTAGTCACAAATATAATTTGAAGTTTATTTAATATATTATAGGACAACGTATTGAAAGAGGTAGAAGAAGGGAAATTCACTCCCAGTGGTCGTAATGACATTCTTGCTAGAGCGATCGGCCGACCCGAACATCCAGGTCGTTTGAGGGGCGTCCCGTTACAGGTTAGAGTAACGAAATATTATGAGACAACTGCCCCGATAAAGAAGAAAAGGAAGACTAAGTCTGAGAAGGCTGACATGGTAACATTTATTCTATTATTTTCATTTAAGTTCAATTCACATGTTATTGTTGGGATAAAATTGCTGACACATTACATTCTTGCACGCAGCACTTGATTAATGGCATCCGTACTACTAAAGCCTGAATCTTCGGAGGCAAGCTTTCCGAAGAAGAAGTGAAGATGATGGAGGATGTCATTTCTAAAGGGGGTAATAATAAGGTACAACAGATTGGTCAAGAGGCCGCTACTACCTTGGCAATACATGAGAAGGAAGTATCGGTCAACGAGATTCGAGGAAAGATCGGTACCTAATAATGCTTCAAGTTGTAACAACTAAAGCCGATCAGTGTACCTAATACTTCCTTATTTTTCTTTTTTTTTTTGGGTAAGATCAAGGGATGTGTTCCCTGCCAGCTCTAATGCTATAACTTCTGACTTGCTTGATGCCATTGGTTAATTTTATTAGGTAAATAATGGGTCTGAAAAGGAGATGCAACTTGAGAAGACGGTGATGGAAAAAAAGATACATCTCCTTCAAGTCGGTTCCTGTTTCGAAGGTATGCATGAAGTGTTTAATTAGTTAAATTTATATGAATTTTATTAAATTTTGGGATATAATAATGTATGTGTATATTCTTCAGGCCGTAAACAAGAGGCCGATTATTCTTGTCGACCCTAAAACCGAAAAGCCACATGTGCGTGTTGGGCCGGGGTCTCGTAGAAATGCACACCAAATGCAGCAGCGTGAAATCGTAGTTCATGGCGAAAAACTTTTGCCGAATCATACCAAAGTAGAGATAACTACAGTCTTTCCAGGCCATGAAGACTTTCAACCGCTGTCCCGATTCGTGACGACATTACCATTCGGGAGATGCGGTTGGAAGTTTCATCCAATGGCCTGAAACTCACATCTACTTGGCTCGGCGTCTCGTCTCGCCTAAGCAGCGGAAAGCAGTTGGGGTTAGAAGAAATACCTTTATATATATGTTAAATTTTTAATTGTTGAATGTTTTTATATGTTAAATTTATATGTTATTTTTTTTTGTAGGGAACAAAAAAGCCGGCTTTGGCGGATAAGCCAAAGTCCACAGACATGCCAACGACCTCGTCGAGACAACAACTTGATGAGGTATTTAATTAACTTCTCCATTTTTTTAAAAACCTCGCTCCCTTTATTTATATTTTGTCTGTATTTATAAAAAGCATGGTAATTTTATGTAGGGGACAAAAAAGACTGATAAGCCTAAGTCCCCAGTCTTACCTGCTACTACTACCTCATCATTGAAAGAGCAGGTTGACGAGGTATTTAATTAAGTACGCTTTTATTTTTATTACTCCAACTAGGATATGTTACCTTTGGATTTTTTATTATTTTAATTATCTACTACATGTGTAGGCTGGTGGTAGTAGCACAAAATCAAAGACTCATTCTTTCCCGGACCTGAAAGAAGTTAGGAGTTTAAACGACTCACAATATTCTGGGAAGGATTACATGCAAAAAGTAAGAACGGCGACGATGAGGAAAGCGCATGAGGAGGTGGCCATCGCATAGCCACCGAGCAATTGATAGTTATTCCGCTCGAGGAGGATATTCTAGGGGTTGAGCGCCAAGCACTTATATCATGGGATATGCTAGCCGTTTGGGCTGGCCTAGACCAGATTGATGTGGCACACCTATTTGTTTGGATGAAGTAAGTTTCTTAATAAATAATTTCATATTCTAATATTCGTTCTGACTACTAGATAGTGTTTTAAATACCGGAATTAATACCGTAATAATGTAGGATATTGAAATTGAGAGTGATCCCCGAGAAGAATATTCCATCTGATCAATACGGATTCCTGTGCCCCTATGTTTTATCTTTATTTATTCCGGATTTCTCGTTCGAAGAACGGGTAGATTATATTGCTCAAAGAATTGGCGACAACCAAGAAGTCGATTTTTGGCGCTTATAATGAAAAAGGGTAATAAACAAATTAATATTACGTTTCCCCCTACAATTGCATTTTCATAACTAATATATGTACTTGTTAATAATGATGATGTCTCTTGATGTAGGACTCATTGGGTGCTAGCAGCCATCATGCCGACAAGGAAAAAAGTATTCTGGTTGGACTCTATACATCATCCACCAAGCGAGACTTTTAAGCGCTTGATTAATAAGTAAGTTTATAATACTGATTTATTTATAATAACATTAAGTTTCAATTTTTATTTATAGAAAAAAGCTCATTTTTGCCCCTAAAAAATGAGTTTACGCCTCCTTTTTTATTTTTTAAAAAAGAGCCTTTGAGAAGAGAAGAGCAAACGAGCGGGATCAACCCAGGAAAGATTCGATGTTGGCCCCGATTTTATTACGATAACAGGGGTACGTGCTCAAATACAATAACATTAAGTGCAAAAATCTGTGTTTAATACTAATACAATACCTAAAGTTCAAGATTCTCATGTGAGCCTTCTCTCGTCTGTTTGTTTTTATGTAATAATAGGCCCCGCCACCGGATAGCATACAATGTGGATACTACGTTTGTCGGTTCATGTTGGAGATTATTAGGCGAAGATATATCATTATTCGAGAAAAGGTTAGTAATTTAATAATGTGTTTATTACTTTTTTTAAATTAGAGCTAATGTTGTCTTGCTTGCTTCGCTATATATACCATAATGTTGCTATGCAAAGATAATTGATGTTGTTACAATAATGTCTTCTCTTTGTTTTTTCCGAAGTATGTAATCAACCCGTCACAACAGATTGAGGAGTACTCAAGTATAGATATAGACGAGGTAAGAGACATGTTGGGCAAATACGTCTTAGAAAATAGAAATGCATGATACTCGGAGTTTAGATCAACTTATTAGTAAATTTTTTGTTGAAGTTAGGGAATGATTAGTTCATGTAAATTCAACTCCTTGTAAGTATATATATATATATATATATATATATATATATATATATATATATATATATATATATATATATATATATATATATATATATATATATATATATATATATATATATATATATATATATGATGATCTTCTTTGTTGTGGTTGAATTGAATCTATTGAGTTCGATGAACCCAATTTGTGATTTATGTCTTGGTATACGGTCTTTCGCTGATATATGCAGGTTTTTGGATGACATGAAACAAATTTAATTTTTAAAAACATTAGGAGTTCGTAATAAAAACGGTTACTAAAAAAAACCGTTGTGAATACCTTTCACAACGGTTAATAAAAATAACACCGTTGTGAATGACTTTCACAAATACCGCGCATAATATTCAACAACAGGTTTTAAACGAAGAACCGTTGTTAAAAGTCTTCACAATTTTGGAGGTAAAGTTACAACAACAGGTTTTAAACTAAGAACCGTTGTTACTAACAAGTTCAACAACGGGTATGTATCATAAACCCGTTGTTAAAAGACTTCACAATTTTGGAGGGAAAGTTACAACAACGGTTATACATATGACAACCGTTGTTATATTATTCCCTCCAAATTTTTGAAACACTTTCCACAACGGAGAACACCCAACAACAACGGCTTTTAACCGTGGTGAATACATTCGACAACGGTTTCATTAAATAAACAAACCGTTGTAAATACCTTCTACAACGGCCGCTTTAACAACGTCCGCTTTTTGTTTTTACAACGGTTTTTACCCGTTGTTATAGCCTGTATCTGTAGTAGTGAATTGAATTACTTCTTGGAAAATTATGGTCCATTGTCAAATTTGTAAAACAATTAGATTCGATTTTAGGGAAAAAGAAAGTTAGTTTGATTAGGTTTAGGAAAAAGGAGATGATAGTTTAGAAAAGGGTATAGTATGGAAAGTTAATGAAAAAATGTATGTGAAATAGTAAATTCTGTATGTGAAAAAGTAATTCCGTAAAATTAAACCTCCACCTGCTTGCGTAATTTGAAGAATATTTGTCAAACTGGGTTGGTGATTTTAGATTTTTGGATTAATATGGTTTTGGATTATCCTCATGAAAATTTTGTTTTGTTATAAAAATATTTCATTTTTCAACCTACAATTTTATACCGGAAGAGCAAAAATTCTCAGGAAAGATGGTCTCTCATTAATCTCGATAAAAGACCTCTCTCATAAAAGCAATTATCATTTTACTATCATTTTTTTTAGATTTTTCCTTAAACATAATTAGTGTAATATTTTATTGTATTTTTCCATTTATCTAAAAAATAGAACTACATTATTAGATGAAGTTCTTCCCGTTAATTTGACATTTCTACAGTTCTACCATTCTAATGCTCCTTAATTAACCAAAAAGTCCAAAGAAATTGGTAAACAGCTACGAGTTTTGAGGGGTTTGTACATTTATTAATTTGATATGGAGATAACAATGGGGGTAAACAACATAGTAAGGTAAACGACTTGCAGTTTTGAGGAGTTTATATTGTATAATGAGGTGATGACAATCGTTGAGCTAAGCAATTGGGTGATAAGCAAAACATTCAATGAAAGTTTCATTTACTATAACTATATGGTGTTTTGCGTATGGATAACTAACTTAATTTACAAATTATAAAACTTTAATAATTTGTAATTATCCTCTTATTCTAACAAATTATAATTCCTATTCCTAGAATCCTTACGTAAACGTACTTCTTAATCTTATATAAAATTAATAAGATAATTTTTTGAAAAGAAAGAAACTTTATTGAAAGGTGTTCAAATTAATAACATAGGAAGATTTATACGGAGTACCTTATTTGAGTAATTGAAATACAACTTTTACGTATAATTCAAAATGATATTAAAAGGTCTAAACAATTAGAGGAATGACAAATTCGAAACCCGTGCAACGCAAGGGCACAAAATCTAGTCTCCACTAAACTAAAAGAATAGAATAAGAACTATTCAATATTTCCCGCCCAAATGATTGACAATAATGGTGGACCCATGCTAAAATTATAATACTTGATGATTGATTGACTAACAAATTGACACATAATAAAATATCTTAATAAATTATAAAGTCAAGTCAAATATTCTTTCCGAATTCAACGCAATTGATATACGGAGTACAAAAGAAAGTGGGACCCATACTTATACACTACCGTTATTAAGTCAATACGCGCTTTACTTACCTTTCGTTTCTAACTCAATCCTCCTATCCCCTATAATCCTCCTACAAATAACTAAAACTAAAAGATTAACCCGTCTATAAATTTTTCTGATCAATGCAATAACAAAATAGTGACTCTATATTAGATAACTAGTTTGAATGCCCATGTGTTGCAACGGGGTAATTAACTTATTTATAATGCAAAAAAAAAACATAAGGATTTAATGTTTACATTCTATGTCTAATGATGTGTTTACATATATTATTAAAATATCTCTTTCAAAAAAAAAAAAGATTAATATATACGTGGGTTAACTCTTATTTATAATCATATAATCACCCCACCTTATACTAATCTTTCGATGCGAGACAATTCTACTATTTATAAGTAATATATTCACCAAACTTGGATTATTTTTCTGATGTGTGAAAATTCTACTATTTGTAAATATTATATCATCAAACTTGCATTGTTTTTCAATGTGGGACAAATAACATACTCAGAATTACACCATCTTTTTTGCACTTAGTTCGATATTCAACCAGATCTCAAATACCGAATACGGTTAATTGTTACTCATTATATCTAATAGTTATAGTTATATTTAAATTTAATAATATGATCAAGTACTCTCCATTAATATTTGTCGTTGTTTTTCTTCGTTTTTTTTATCATAATTGAGATACGGAAATTTCCTGTGGTACCCCTTAATTTTGTCAGATTTTTCATGTTACCCCTACTTTTAAGAATCTGCCTATAGTATCCTTGAGGTTCCATTTTTTTGCCCATGGTACTCCCTAAAATAATGGCTGTTAAATGGACGTTAAGTTTGATGGCGTGACAATAAAATAACAATTAAAAAATAATACCCCCTTTATTGTTTTATTGGTACGGATTTCTCCATCTTTTAAATGAAAATTTAATTAACTATATCATTATAATATTGCAAATTTCTCATGGTAACCTTGAACTTTGATAGATTACACATGGTACCCCTAATTTTAAGTTTCTACAAATGGTACCCCTTGTGTTCACCTTTTTCTTTCCTAGAATACCATTTGACAACTTCCGTCATAATGTCATTACTCCTATGACTTTTGACGCCTTTTTCTTTTGTTATCGTCTATTACACAAATACTTCATCATCTAATTCTTAAATCCATATTTTATTTAGGGATATTTCATGGGAATAATCCAACCTAAGCCCCCTCTTCTCATATTAATCCATCTTAGTCTTTAACTGAGAATAATCTTATCTATTGCATCATTTAACTTGTATTGAACCCATGGAAGGGAAACCTAAAGAACCGGTTTCCTTGACTATTTGGCCCTAATTAGTCACGCTTACACTCCTCCCACGTCTCCAACAGACTGTCCTCTAACCACCACCCTACTGCAATCGTCCCACCTAACCCCATGCCAACCACCACCCACCACCCACAACTGAACCCACACATACCACCATTTGTAAATTCATTTCCCTCTTTTCTTCTTCTTCTTCAAAACAAGAAATTAAACAAACCCAGATTTTGACGGTAATGTGAAGGGATTATCAAACAAGATATTTTCATCTAAACTACCATAAATTAGGACTACATAATGGCAAACGAATCTGGAAAAACAGCCAATTATTAAACTTTGATTGTGCTATGTACAAGTTTCATTTGAGCAAACCCAGACTTTGACAAGAAACCGAAACTTTTCTGGGTTTTGACTGGTGGTTGGCTGGGTAAGGTTGAGGGTGCTGGCCGGAGTAGTGGTGGGTGATGGTAAGGGTTGTTAATGGAGGATGAAGAAAGAGGCTAAACAAAAAAAATGGGATCATCGATTAGTTTATTAGATTTTTGATGAATTTGGGGTTGAATGTTCATCTTTTTCTTTATTTTTTTTCTTGAGATCCGGGAGAAGAAAAAATTTTAAAAAAAAAAAATTGGAGAGAGAATGAAGAATTGAAGAAGGAAGAAGAAATGAGGAAGAAACCAGAAAAATAGAAAGGTGGGGGGTCAACATGTGACCTGTTGGAAAACCTGTTATAACAGGTTAAATAAGGGTTGGGTTCAGTACAAGTTAAATGATGCAATAGGTAAGATTATTCTTGGTTAAACACTAGAATGGATTAATATAAGAAGAGGGAGCTTAGGTTGGATTATTCACATGAAATATCCCTTTTATTTAATACACTAACATTTAGTACCTAAATAACAAAACACAAATAGCATGGCATGCTTAATTACTCATCTAGTTACTCATAAGAGTAACGGCGTTATGGCAAAAGTAAACACGAGGGTACTATATGTACAAACTTAAAATTAAGGGTATTATGTGTAATCTAACAAAATTCGAGGGTAACATGAAAAATTTCCGTTATAATATTAACCATAACTAACTTAGTAACAAAAAAATGGTTATAAGATCTTAATATTTCCATCTTATGTCTAATCATTTATTTAGATATGATCAAAAGTCAAAACATCTTATTTAAGAAACTCAAAAGATGTTGGGTTGATACCTTAGTTCCAAAGATGCCTCATATTTATAATCATAAGACCACCACATCTTATGTTAATATTTCGATGTGGGACAATTCTATTACAACAACAATAACAACAACATTAGAGCCTTAATCCCAAAATGATTTGGGGTCGGCTGACATGAATCATCCTTTCAAACCGTCCATGGGTGAACGCACGCCTTAAAATGCGAATAGAAAAAGGGAAAATGAAAAACAAAAAGGGAGAACGAAAATGTAATGGAAAGTCAAGGTAAACTTAGGGGTTTTAAAATCGAATTCCGTATTTCTTTTATAAAAACTTAAAATTTAAATCGAGAAAAAAGATTAGAACGATTTTTAAAACCGAAATAGAATTAAGGATCCGGAATGCCTTAGATGTGGGACAATTCTATTATTTTTATATAATCCTATATTTTTCAATGTGGGACATATAACATACTAAGAAGTACACAATTTTATTTATGTACAAATTATATACGCTAATGATAGCATTTTTACCACGAATCAAATTATGATTTTCATAATTTTCTCAACGATATTTTTTGCCAAATGAAATGTAAAAGTTTTTATATAAAAATTAGAAATATCACTTGCATATAATATAGGAAATAAATATTATAATAATTAAAAAATCCTCCACTTTATTTTTAAAATCAAAAAATATTATTTATGATACTTTCCTAAATTAATTTTTAGGATCACCCCACCTTATGATAATTTTCTGATGTGGGACAATTCAACTAGCAGTTAATAGATCCTACCACCAGTTGTACCCAGTTGTATGTTCTAGAACTCGAGCTATATAATAAAGTTTTCGAGTTTTGTTTTAAAGAAGTCGAGCTATACCATAAAATTTCTGAACTCACTCACTTAAACATAAAAAAAATTAACTTTAAGAAAGCTAAAAAAAAATTACACATAAGCTCGATAAGATATAATTTGGTTGTATGATGCTATTGTACCACTGGAGGTATAATGTTATTTGTGTTCAACTATTTATATATAATATATTTACCACACCTACATTGTTTTTCAATGTGGGATAAATAACACACGAAAAAGTACATCATATTTTTTGCACCTATTTCGATATCCAACCCGATTTAATAATGAGAAAATATTATACTATCTCTATATATTCATACGTTTTTTTTCCATTTTTTTGGCATAATTAAAATATGTAAAAATCATATGATTTAAATTACATTTCTTTTCCTAACACGACTTTTAAGATGTAATTGAGGGGGCAATAAAATGTATAAATAAATGCAAAATATTTTCATTTTCTGGTGCGATTTTGATTAATGGTTAAAAATTATGATGTGTTTTAGTTACTTAAATGTAATGAGGCATAATAAATACCTATATTTGAAAGTTACTCAAAGTAAAAAAGCTCATTATTGATTTGTTTGTGGATTTAAGATCTTTTTATATATACAACACCTGATTGTATTATAATTCATAAATTTTCTCTTTTAGTGCAGAGATTATCATTATATATGACACATTAATAACCAATTTATGTATAATTAGCACCCATTTTATTTTTTAATTATGATTTTGTTCTAAATAAAGTTATTATACTATCGATTGTCTTTAAATAAACATTATAATATCACTAATATAGTAATATATAATCGCTTTTATAAATATATATGTGATTAATATTTGTATGATATTGTTGTAACTAAGGTTTGCCGTTAATACAAACTCTTATAAGAACTCTCTATGATAATATTTAAGCGATTCAAAAGATTTTGGGCTGATACCCCTAAGTTTCAAATATGACTCATATTTATAATCATCTGATACCTCACCTCAAGATTTTGGGTTGATACCCTTTAGTTACTATATTCTAATGCTAATATTTATTTACCACGAAACTAATCTAATTATATAATTTTTTTAAAAAAAAATTATGTTACTTTTTTGCTAAATGAGATGTATAAGTTTTTATATAAAAATTATAAACATCACTTGGACATAATATAAAAAATATACATATATCATACAGTGGAGATAATGATATCAACTCTTAAGAGCTCTCCAAGACAATGCTTAAGAGACTACGAAGGTTTTGGGTTGGTATTTAGGTTCTATGGATGCCTTCTATTTATAATTATATGATCACCTACCTTGTGCTAAACTTTCGATGTGGAACAATTCTGTTATTTATACGTAATATATTCACCACATCAACATATTTTTTAATGTGGGACAAATAACATACTTAGAAATACACCATCTTTTTCGCATATAATTCGACATCTAACCCGGGTTAATAATAATGAGCAAATACTATACTCGCTCGATTCAAGACCAAATACAACATTCCTTTTTTTTTTACACTATTCATGAACGAATAGAATCTTTACGATTTCTTGCAATATGTAAGACAAAATATGGTCATGTGGGATCTTATTTGATTCACCTATAAAGTATAATGAGAATATCAAATTTTTAAATTTTTTATAATGTAAACTGTAGATACCTCATTTCTGCACGTCTCGCAAACCACCCGGTGATGATTGGGCCGCATGTTTGGTACGCGGAACGATTTGTGACAGTTCGTAAGTTTATCGTCAAAGTGATTAACACTAATGTCTACCTCTTAGTTGTCATCTACGTGCCGATACGGTCGTTTTGACAGTAATTAGAGTACATTTGGAGTCCGGGCCTAAAACCGTCTCCATTTTCTGATAACCGTTAAATCCCGAGTCAGAATGTTCTGGGATGTTCCGGATATTTCTATTCCATATTTTATAATTATTTCACAATCTTTATTCTTTGGTAAACAATTTCCCGTAATATTCATACAAAATATTAAGGAAAGCCAAATTATTCCGTCCTTCTATAACTTAAACACGGAAATCTTTCTTCCGCAGGAGGAAACCACTTGGGAAAACACGCAGCCCAGTGTCTTTGCGCCTCTTCCAAGAGACGCGATGGATCGCTGCGCCTCTTCCCAGGTCCTTTTCTGCGTTTTTTTCGTATCTTTTTCATATCTTTCCGAGATTCACTTCCAAAGTCTCTCCGAAACCCTAATTCCTTCACGTGATTAGTATAAATAGGAGCCTTCGCTCCTCATATTTCTCACGCGAGTGTCCGCCCTTCTCTTCTCCCTTTGCATTCTAGACCTTTGTTCTTACTTTTTGGCGTCTACGTGCTTGAACATTCGACCACGTAAGCTCGGATCCTTATGAGTACCAGCCTCGTTTGCATGACCGACCAATTTGACCAACTCCACCATAATCAACTTAATTAATCTTAGTCTTTTTCCTCTTACGAGGGCATTTTCGTTACATTCGAGTCGAGCATCACTAATCGTAAACTTAGTTCTTCTCGTTTCGTCAAACATGTAAGTCTGAGGGTGTAAATCTCTCTTTTATTTATCGTTCTTTACTTTTTGTATCATCATTAATGTAAGGTTTATGTCGAAAACATCTCTTAAAACCGATTTATAAAACCTCGTGTAAAACCCTTTTTTATGGATTTCCAGAAGACAGACCGTCGAGAAAGAACGCAGCAACTGCTGCGCCTCTTCGAAGGAGCGCAGTTCCTGCTGCGCCTCTTCGTGAGGCTGACGCAGTTCCTGCTTCCTTTCTTCTTCCTTCGTCCTCTGTCAATCAATCGTTCTTTGTTTGTTTCGTTTGTTTTCTTTAATTCTTTAATGCAATAGTCTATTAATTTCATGTATGTTGTTTATCATTCATTCACACGTATAATGCATCATTAAATACGACTTAAATCCCTTATAATCTCATATTTGCGGGTTTTCGTTATTAAACTCAAGCCGGGTTGTAGAAATTCGATTCGTTCATATCGGGTTTCTGGAATTCGATCTTTGATATATTTTTATCTGTCTTTTGTCGTATTCGTCAGTAATTTGTCGTTGATTCATCTTGTTTAACCTATTTAGTTCACCTATGTCGCTAATCAATCCTTCATTCATGTAAATAATTCGTTCGCATCCGTCTCATCCATGTTTTATTGCTTTTATGACAATTAATCACATGTAAATAACCTATTTAATCACTTTCATCCGAGTAAATATACTAATTAACCATTAAATTCACCAAATTACATTAACGATTTGCAGTTCCGGCTTCACAGCCAGAACTCACCCTTGGAACAGACGCAGCAACTGTTGCGCCTCTTCCAAAGGGCGCAGTCCGGCTGCGCCTGTTCCAGGATGAGTTATGTCTCTGAACTCCGTTGTTGCTTGACCTAGTTTAATTAGCTTACGTATAATTGACTATTACTCGTATTATCGCCTACTGATCTGTTCGTTAATTCCTTTTCTTCTTCTTTCTCTCAAATTGTCCGTTTTGAAGGTGTTTTCGACATAAATCAATGAAACCCGATGTAATTATTGTATTTTTTATTGTAATTTTCTATCATTGTAATATTTATCGCATTTGTATGATTTATTTACGTGTTTTCACATGTAATTGAACTTAAATCCTACTTCGACATTAATTGTATGCTAAATTGCGTGTTCACCGACATAGCCTAATTCTCACATGTTAGGATTAAAACTTGGATGTTGCATTGCATGCATATAATCGACGATATATCGAGTATAGATGATGTCCCTAATCATTAGTAGAGGCCGCTATCGAGGCGGGCGGGATTAGGTGTTCGATCAAAAGAGCTTCCTAATACGTACCCTCACCCCTTACTCCAGATCTCTGTGAACATCCGTGTTCATTGGCATCCATGAGAGTCATTCTAGACATAGAATGCTAAGGGTAACGATTGCTTAGTGTTCATGTCATTACTTTGTGTCTTGACATGACACGAAGTATTCGAACGGTTCCAATTTCCCATACAAATTGGTGGCGACTCCAACAAATGCAAACGCTTGTTCTCTCCTCCCAAGCGCTCCCGTGGGCCCCCGTTGTCCACAGTTTGTCGACTCCACTGGGGATAATACACTTACGTGTAGCCAAGGGTGAAACTTGGACAAGGTTAGGGAATAATTTGTACAAGACAATTGTCGGTTTTCATAACTCGGTCTTCCTAGATCGTTTCATTCGGCCTTCCTAGGCCCAACCCAACCCATTCGACCAATCGTCCCGTCTAAACGGTCCTAATTCTTATTTGGGTCTAAGGATGGATAACGATTGACGTCATCCATACCATGATGCTTACTCTTGTTTGTTTCAAGGACCTTCACTACTTGAGGAAATGGACTAGGAATCGGACTTACTCTTGTTTGGTACGAGCCTCTCCACAGACTTCGGGTTTGATTGTTCGGTATGGCAACCCACCCTTTAAACCAAAACCCTTTTAAAAGCACTCAGCATCCCGTTATAATGTTTGTATGAATGTTTGTACCTTACGTGATCACCATTTCTAAATGAAACCACGACGATTTTTGTAAAAATCAAAACCCTTTTTTAACAAGAATTTTCGAAAAAGGCCATTGATTAGCGCAAAACCCAGTTAAAACTCTGTCCGTTTGTCGAGTCAAAATTCGGGGCCAAGCCCATTTCAAAACCTCATTTCGAGTCCACTCCTACAACTACACTATAGTTGACTAGGATACACATTTTCAAAACTTTGTCCTTTCTTCAAAGCTCACTCAACACAAGTGGCACACACCCACTTCAAGAGTCAAAACATTTCTTCTCTTTGCAAGTGTGTTAGAATGGTCGATCGTGTTTTGATTCGTCATCAATCTCTTTTTTTCAAGATGCCTGGAACCAGTGACGCGAACCTCAACCAACTTCAAGATGGTAATGATCGAATCCTAGCCGCACTAGCTCAAATCCAAGTTACTCAAGATTAAGTGTATGCTCGCCTTGATACCATCGAGGGCCGGATCTATGCCGTAGAGGGGAGGTTGCCTCCTCACGAAAGTGAAGTAGTAGGTGACTTCGCGAGTGAATCCAAGGACGAAAATCCTCTCATGGGAATGACTGTAGCTGAGAAAAGACTCCAATACTTAGAGGAGCAATTGATGTACCTTAAAGGGGATGACATTTATAGGGAGAACAACCGCAAGTATGAGGCCGTCAATTCCAAATTGCCAACCAACTTCAATATGACAGATATCCCTAAATTCAAGGGGCACGAGAACCCTTTGAACCACATCCGTGCCTTCAAGGATTACATGTCTATCAAAAGGCATCAAACCCGAGATGTTCTTAAGGATCTTTCCTTCATCTCTTGACACCATCCCAAAGCAATGGTTCTACTCTTTGGAACACAAGAAGATCGCTACTTGGGAAGATGCCGCGATCGAGTTTGCTAAGCAATATGCGGATAATGCCGAGATCCAAGTTAAAATGCGCACTCTAGAGGTTCTTACCCAAAATGACAAAGAAGGATTCACCGACTTCCTAAGTAGGTGGAGGAAGACTAGTACCCAACTAGTTGAACACCCGGATGAGGCTACCCTTGTGGAGAGGTTCGTGGACAATCTCAAACCCATCTATGCCAATCATTTAAGATACCAAAACATCAAAACTTTCAAGGACTTAACCGTACTAGGAACAGGGATTGAAGATGACATCCGTAAAGGGCTCTTGTCCAAAACGGTAGGTCGAGGATATCAAGGCTCAACAAGTCATTCATACGGCTCCACTAGCAAGACCGATGAAGTTAACCTTCTTGAGCCATCCAAGAAAAGTACCCCACCAAGGAAATTCACAAACCTTGGGGACACTTACTCCAACGCTCTAAAAAGGTTAATGAAGCAAGGCAAACTCCAACCCATAGGACCTACTCCCGAACCCGAAAAGAAATCCAAATTTTGGGACGAGAACTCGTACTGTGAATACCATAGGGGCAAGGGGCACGACAAAGAAAAATGCTACAAATTGAAAAATGTGCTTCAAGACATGATTGAAGATGGCCGACTACCAATACCGTCGGGAGGTAAACCCAACAACACTCAGAACCCTCTTGGGATTCTAGTGATCACAAGTGAAGAATCTACCTTAGATTGTTCACACCTCATTTCTCCAATTGAAGAGGAGATCCACGCGATTGAGAATGAAGGATTCTACTCTACCATCTCTCCTACCATTTCCGACTTCATCACATGGGCAAGGAGTGTGGATAGACAAGTTTGGGAATTGGAAAATGTGGTGACAACCTTACATGATCCCAACGCAACACCTAAGGAGCATGTGCCACTAATCTTCTCTCAAAATGCTACTATGCAAGAAATAGTCGCCGTGGTTGATAAACTAGTCATCACACGACTAGAAGACGAGATCATGAGAATGAGAGAATTAGCTACAATCAACGGAGTATGGGTCGATGACGACGAGGACGAGTATCTCATTGAAAACTCCCTAGTCAAAGAAATAGTCCAAAATGGTGAAGACCAAGATGTGGACCACCTAACTCGTTCGGGCCGTCCATATCAAAGCATTACTCAAAATGGTCCAACCAACGTTGTCACGCCAAATGATAACGAAGATGACTCCACTGATCATTTGCTCAAGCAATTACAGAAGACAAAGGCTGATCTTTCAGTCTGGCAATTGGTAGCAAGCTCATTCCCACATCGCCAAGCTTTACTGCAAGCCTTGGCCAAACTAAATGTAGCACATAACTCCACACCCGAGGATGTAGTCAACTTGGTCTTCCAAGAATCACCGAAGCTAAGTAATTCTATTACTTTCTCAGACGAAGATTTGCCACCTTTTGGCGCTAGTCACAACTTGGCTCTTTACATCACTGTCATTTGTCTAAAGAAGAACGTGCCAATGACCTTGGTAGATGATGGCTCCGCGGTCAACGTCGTACCCCTCAAAACGGCATACAAATTAGGCATGGAAGAGTCGGATTGGACCCCTACCAATAAAGGTGTTCGCGCATAGGATGGTACACGACGAAAGGTAGTAGGACTTGTTAACCTAACCATAGCCACAGGGCCAATTGAGCGAAAGGTTAACTTCCAAATAGTGGAAATTGAAGCTTCCTTCAACATACTTCTAGGAAGACCTTGGATTCACGCTTCCAAAGCGGTCACATCCACCCTTCATCAAAAGATCAAGATCCCACTAAATGGCAAAGTGGTGACGATCACTTCGTCACCCATCAAGGCAATAATCGAAAAGAAGTCGAACAATCAAGTCCTTGTGGATCCAATATATGAACTTGGGGGCTTCCAAAGCATAAGTGTCATAGAAAGCGAATTGGCAGCCTTACACTATGATCCCTACTCCAACTTGGTGGTCAACCACATACTCAAAGCCCAGGGATACTTCCCTGGAATGCCTTTAAACCCTATCCGAAGAAACACCTTCGCACCATACAAGGAAGGCAACTCAAAAAGGATACCACTTGGACTAGGGTACAAACCCACCAAAGAGGAAGTTCTCGAGATGCTTGCTCAAGTTCAAAACCGTAAGTACGTAGGAGTCCAAATGCGACCCTATCTCCCTACCCTAAACGGATACTTCGTTAAGGAAGGAAGTCTATAACTCTTTCACGGATTTCCCGAACCTTGGCACTATCTCGAGAGGAAGCTAGCCGGAATCGAGATCTTTCACGATTGCTACTTCATCCCTCCAGAAACGGTTCCTACCGTCAAAGCCCGTCAAGCACCTTGCTTAGATGAACAAGCTGTTAGTCTATTGTTTGAAGAGGATCGATTTGTTAGAGCCGCGCAGGATGAGATCATTACCATGATACTTCAAGACGATCACTTCAACCCTACCGCGTTAATCACAGAAACAAACGCGAATCAGCAGAAAGGATGGAGAAAATCAATCAAGTGGACCAACAATCAAGGAAGACTCTTCAAGCTCACCACTGGAGAAGGATAGATGTTTAAAGGAGAACCGGAAGACGATGAATTCGAGTCAGAGTCGGAGTCGGAGTCAGAGTCGGAGTCGGAGTCAGAGTCGGAGTCGGAGTCAGAGTCTAGAGAAGTCACTAGGGAGTCTCCTCCTGTCGTCATCCCCATTCCCTTTGTTTCTCCTAGCTTAGCCTCGAGTAGTAACAGTAGTTCGGGAAATGTCCCAACCACTGTCCCTTTACCGCCGCTGACCACAGATCAGATGGCTTCTTTATTTCAACTTTTCTCAAACTTTAATATGCATAAATCAGGTTCTGCGTACTCTTTGTGTTATCTTGAGTGTAATTCTGTTTACGATGATACTGAGGATGACCAAGACCCAGAATCAATTGAAATACCTCCCTACGTAGCCAAAGAAATACTACAGGAAGGGGAAGGGGGACCAGTAATAGAGGACACTGAACCCATCAACGTAGGAACTGAACTAGAACCCCAAGAACTTAGGATAGGGACTACCTTGAGCTCTACCGAAAGGGACGATTTCATAGACCTCCTAAACGAGTTCAAAGACGTCTTCACTTGGTCCTACAAAGACATGCCAGGGATCGACAGGGATATCGCCGAGCATAGAATTCCGATTAAGCCAGGTTTCAAGCCTGTGAAACAGAAGCTTCGCCGAATGAGAACGGAATGGGCTCTCAAGATTAAGGAAGAAGTTGATAAGCAATTCAAAGCCGGGTTCATCAAAGTTTCCGAGTATTCTGACTGGGTAGCCAATATAGTACCTGTACCCAAAAAGGATGGGAGAATCCGTGTTTGTGTTGATTTTAGGGACCTAAACAAAGGAAGTCCTAAAGATGACTTCTCTGTACCACATATCGACATATTGGCGGACAATACTGCAGACCACGCATTACTATCCTTCATGGATGGGTATGCGGGTTATAACCAAATCAAGATGGCCATAGAAGACATGCATAAGACCACTTTTGTCACTCAATGGGGAACCTATTGCTATAGGGTAATGCCGTTTGAGTTAATCAACGCCGGAGCTACATATCAACGCACCGCAACTACACTCTTACATGACATGATGCACAAAGAAGTTGAGGTATACGTAGACGACATGATTGTCAAATCCAAGGATAGAGAAGGGCATATCGCGAACCTTCGCAAATTTTTCGCAAGGCTACGAAAGTACAACATGAGGCTCAACCCTCAGAAGTGCACATTCGGAGTAACATCTGGCAAACTCCTGGGGTACGTTGTTAGCCAACGAGGTATAGAAATAGACCCTTCCAAGATCAAGGCTCTGATCGAAATGCCACAACCTCAAACTGAAAAAGAAGTCAGAGGATTCCTGGGAAAAGTGCAATATATAAGTCGATTCATATCGAAACTCACCATGATTTGCGAGCCTATCTTCAAGAAACTCAAGAAAACGGATCACACCATGTGGGATGATGATTGTCAAAAGGCATTTGATCGAATAAAGGAGATATTGGCTAAACCACTAGTGCTCATGCCACCTCAACGAGATCAACCTCTTGGTTTATATCTCACAGTAACCGAAACCGCCATGGGTGCCATGCTAGCTCAAACTGTAGGAAGCGAAGAAAGGGCTATCTACTACCTTAGTAAGAAGTTCTTGGAATACGAGTGCAAATACTCACAACTCGAAAAGACATGCCTCGCTCTTGTGTGGGCAACGAAGAAGCTACGTCATTACATGCTTAGCTACTCCGTCAAAATATACTCCAAAATGGATCCAGTCAAATACCTCTTCGAAAAACCCGTCCTCAACGGAAGTCTAGCAAGATGGACTTTGATGCTCTTAGAGTTCGATCTCAAGTATGTGCCTCTGAAAGTAATAAAAGGACGCGCTGTCGCCGAATTCTTCGCAGAGAATCCCATCAATGATGCACAAACAATAGACACTTGGTCATTCCCAGACGAGGATATACTCCAAACCGACGTAGACTCCTGGGACCTTTACTTTGATGGAGCATCAAACTTAAGAGGATTTGGAATAGGAGTGTTGCTCATTTCTCCTGAAGGTGAGCATACACCAATCTCTGTCAAACTCGACTTCGAGGTGACAAATAACGTTGCAGAATACGAAGCTTGTCTCATTGGACTACAAGCGGCAGTGAGCTTAGGCATTAAAAACCTCCGAGTACATGGGGATTCATCCCTGATCATCAACCAAGTTACGGGATCTTGGAAAATCCGAAGCGAAGGCCTAGCACTTTATCAAGCCAGAATAGACCAAGTTGCTCAATTATTTGATCACGTGACGTATCTACACCTACCTCGGGAAGAAAACCAATTTGCGGATGCTCTTGCAAAACTCGCATCTTTGATTAATATGCCAGATGACATGGTGGAAATGCCTTTATGTATCGAACGACGGTCAGAGCCAGCTTATGTCCACCAAATCACCGACGAAGAGGAAATCGCACAGGAACCCTGGTTCCAAGAAATCCTAAATTTCAAGCTCAACGGTACCTATCCACCAAATGTGGACAAAAGGGGACAACGTGCTATACGCCTACTAGCTTCCCAATACATTCTCATGCAAGGAGAGTTGTACAAAAGAACACCTCTTGGTGTAATCCTACGTTGCCTTGATCATTCACAGGCACGAAAAGTGATGGAAGAATTCCATGATAGAGAATGCGGTCCTCACATGAGTGGGCCCATGATGGCAAAGAAAATCACGCGTTTGGGGTACTACTGGACCACAATGGAATCCGATTGCATCAAATACGTAAGACATTGCCACAATTGCCAAATCTTCGGGAATGTATAACATGTCCCTCCTTCATTGCTCTATACAATGACATCTCCTTGGCCTTTTTCTGCCTGGGGAATTGACATAATCGGGAAGATAACTCCAGCTGGAACAGGAGGTCACTGTTTCATCCTAGTGGCAATTGACTATTTCACCAAATGGGTAGAAGCGGCTTCCTACACTAGTCTCACGGCTAAAAACGTGGCAAAGTTCATAAAAAACAACATCATCTGTCGATACGGTTGCCCACATGAGATCATTAGTGATAACGGATCACATTTCCAAGCTGAGATGGAGCAATTGCTAGCCAAGTACAAAATTAGGCATCACCACTCTTCGCCCTATAGACCACAGACTAATGGCGCGGTAGAGGCAGCAAACAAGAATGTTGTCACAATTCTCAAGAAAATGATTAACAACTATCGAGATTGGCCAAGCAAGATACCCTTTGCTTTGTGGGGATATCGCACATCTGTTAGGACGCCCACTGGGGCCACCCCTTTCTATTTGACTTACGACATGGAAGCTGTACAACCAGTCAAGGTAGAGATACCATCTTTGCGCATCTTACTTGAAAGTCAAATCCCAGAAGCCGACTGGAAGAGGGATAGATATGAAGAACTCATCCTCCTGGATGAACGTAGGCTACGCGCCTTGCACAATGTCCAAACATATCAAGCACGTATCAAACGCGCTTTCAACAAAAGGGTTAGGCCCAGGAACATCAAAGAAGGAGACTTAGTACTCAAATCGGTTAGAGCTCTTTTACCTGTCGACCCACGGGGAAAATTCAAACCTAATTGGGCCGGACCATTTCTAGTCAAATCCATACTTCCAGGGGGTGCAGTTAGAATCACAGACCTAGATGGGAATGAATTTTCCAACCCGACAAACCTTGACCAATTAAAACGGTACTATGCCTAGAATAGGAACAAAAAACGCGCCTCGCGTAACCTCACGTGTCGCTCTTGTGGCACTAAATAAACGGCCCCTGGCCAAGCTAAAATAAGCTAATGTCACTCTGCTCTTGCATTTTGACAAATTTATCATCCTCATATCATCAAATAAACTAAATTCGAACCTTCAGATTAAGCAAAAGCTTATGCTTATTTTCTAAGTTCATTACAAGCTCTTGCTTAGAACAATTATTCTTTTACATTTACTCGAACTACGTGCAAGGGTTTGATTTCATTTTTTAATGAATACGTAGGCAATCCTTCACCGGATACAAGCCATTAATTTTCAAAATGTAAATAGAAGGACATTTGCATTGCATTTGGAATTCGACAAGAATAATAAATAGAAAATCACAACGGTTTCATAACCATTTAACCTTTTTATTTCATTCTTTTTCTAATAATAATACGCCACATAATAATAAATAAAATAGGCTAGGATTCTAAAAACCCCACCTTTTTATTACAACAATAATAATAATAATAAATAATAATAAAAAACTAGGGCTATTCCTCCATCTTCCCTTTGCCCTTATCATTCTTGTCACGACCTCGAGCCGGACGCTCTTGCGCCACTTCAGACCTAATCACCAACGGTCTTTCTCGAGGCCTAGCCTTACCATTCTTGCCAATCACCATCTCCACGGCAGGAGAAGTCTTCGGTTTCTTTGAAGGATGAACAACTCGAAACCCGGCTTCTTCCTCTCCCTCGGTCAGATGCCTCTCTTTCTCCTTTTCCACCTCGCGCGCCTTGTAGTCAACGGGCTCGCGCTTCCTCAATCTCTCGCGCTCTTCCGGAGTAGTAGCTTTCCTCCATCGCAGATAAGAATCCGACACCCATAAGGCATTAGCGGAAGAGTTCAAGAACCACATGTTTCTTTGGACCCATTTAATGGCCCACTCCCTTCGACTCTCTGTAGTAAGCGCCACGGCGGTCTGCGGGACGGTATCAAGCTTCGAGATCGTCTGCTTTAGTCCAACCTGTATCATCAGCCTTTCCGGGAAGATGCACACCATGAATTCCAAGCCAGGAATGCGCACATATCGGGTAGGATCCAAAGAAGACACTCCAGTGACAGATTTGAGGTGCCACCATGGTACAATCCACCTAATCAAGGGGCCATCATCACTCTTCAGCTTATTCTTCCAGTAATCGCAGATTCGAGTGAAGTCCACCATGTACAACCTGGTCCTCACTGCAATCGAACGAGCATGATAGGAAGGAACATGAACTGGGGGCTCGATCAATCGAAGCCGTTCCATAAGCCAGACCTACCAAAAGCGGGTATTAGACATCAAAAAAAAAAAAAAAACGAAAAAAAAAAGAAAAAAAAAAAGATGTTCTTTTACCTGCAAGATAACAGGACTTCCCAAATACGGTAGGTCACGGTTGGCTTTCCTATTATCCAAACTCAACAAAATATCTCCTAAGCATAAACAAGTTGGGCTCCTGCGCAGCTCCATTTGCTCAACAAGGCCCAAAAGACGAGGATCACCTCTCAAGTCTTCATCAACATGCCCTTGGAGGACATACACATGCAACAAGCAAAACCCAAATGCCCTTCGCCTAGCAACATAAGAAACGGTGGGATCGGCCTTGTTAATGAATCGGTCAATAAAGTCCAACATTCGCACTCCTTTCGAGGTCACTAGACGGTCCACCTCAAATCTCTAAATTTGCTCTTATACCCTTGCGAAGTAGAAGGAATAGCAGGCAAGTGTTCAGGGTCCCACCCACCGATCGCAACAATTTCTTCAGGAAATGGGCAAATATCGCCTCCAGGGAACGCAAAATCATGATAATTCGGGTCCCAGTAATCAAGACAAGCATCCAAGAACGGTTTGACAACCTTGATGAGCTTCAAACTCAACAATGATCCAAGATTATAGGCGCCCATGTCATGTTTCTCCATGTTGGAAAACTCGTTGGTCCACTCCTTTAGGCGAATCTCCAAAGTATTCATGATGAGTGTTTGTTTTGAGAAATTTTATGTAATAAGACGAAGAAGAGACGGAAGAATTGTGTGAATAAAAGCTCTATCGACGTCTCTATTTACACACCTGGGAACAGGCGCAACACCTGATGTGCCTCTTCAAAGGGACGCAGCTCATGCTGCGCCTCTTCCTCAACAAGGTTTCTGTGATTTTCCGCGTTGGATCTTTCCTAAGTCCGTGACGAATAATTTCCTATTTCTACGGGTTATTGTTTTGGTAAATACGTGCAAATTACCATATTTCATGTTTCCTAGTTCCGCGGGCACGCATCTCGAAGCAATACCGACATTTTCGTCATTTTATCACACTTGTACATTTTCATTTTAGGAAATAATTTTCAAACTCCAATATAATTCATTTCAAAATTTATATATTCATTTCATTTTTATATTTCTTTTAGGTCTTTTTTTCATTTCATTTCTAACTTATAGGGTTCTATTTTTCTTTTTTTTTAGGGGGTAACCCTCCCTACCGTCCGGTCATTTCCGGCAAATTTTTTGCATTTTCTTTTGCATTTTTTTGCATTCTCTTGAGTCGTTCGTTTTGCGCTAATTCAGGCCATATATATACAAATGTATGTTTTGCGTGATTTCTATGTAAATTTCGGCAGCATGACGGCATAAACCGTCATCTACCAAATCTGTTCAAAGCTAACCTGCAGGTACAAGCAACACAACCCAGCAGCAAAGACACTCAGGCCGTCATATATACAACCAAAAAGGGAAATATACAGCAACCTGGGGGCTCGAACCCCAAGCAAAGTCTAAAATGTTCAAAATGAAGGTCCAAAATGTACAAGTGTGCAAAATACAAACAAAAACTAAACAAAACTACTGCCGGTCGCCCTCCAGCTCCACAACTCTTGCCGCGAGAGCAGCAACCTCGGCGTCCCGAACCTCGAGCTCCCTCAACAAGCGAGTTGTCTCCTCCCGAGACTGGGCCAACTCTCGCTCAAGCTCACAGTCCCCCTGTAAACAACAAAATTGGCTCATGTCAATCATTTCAAGCAATTACAAGATAAATCAAAATTCAAAAATGGAATAGGCACAAGGTTCATACCTGACGACCTCGACCGCCGACAAGTGCCTCGACGGCAGTAGCTTGCAGCCGGTTGGCCACCCTCCATAACGCCACGAACCGAGAAGGCGCAACTTGCATTTTTCGGAAAGAAGTTCTCAATAATTGAATAAGTTCAACCAAATGTGTTCTTACACAAAAATTATGTAAATTAGAGGCTCACCCTCCGAATCAGATGCTGCCAGTCACCCAAGCCAGCATCTGTCACAGCCACGTCAAAGTCACGCAGCTCGGAGATCGTCGTCCTCCCGGTCGCGTCAGTGTACTCGAGGGTCTCGGGGTACTCAGGGGGCTCGATGGCCGCCGCCTCAACCTCCTGCAAAGTCAAATATTTCTCATTAATCGATGATCTTTCATCGTAGTTTCAAAATCAAGTAAAGAAGAAGAGTAAAGATACTCACCACTACCGGCCAGTACGCCAACCTCCCGTAGAGGAACGCCGAGTAGTCCTCGCCAGGAAGAAGGAGGGCGTCACCACCGATGCCAGCCAAGTCAGCCTCCCTCTCTGCCTCAGAAGGCTCCCTGAACACCATCCTAGGAGGATCGATGGGAACCGTCAACACGTCCCGAGAGCACTGACGAGCCAAGCGCTTGCCCAAGTACCACACAGGACCCATCGACGTCCTCAACAGCAGCCGGCTCGAGCTCCTAGGACGAAGGACCTCAGCCACAAAAGGAGGCGCTCCAGCGTACTCCGCCCAAGGCCTGGGCACCCACTGGGACAAGAGAAACAAAGAATCATTATTATGATCGATTAAAAGCAATGAAGAAGCAAAATGAATATAAGTGAGATGCTCATTGTCCGGCCCACCAAGAGCGTTCACGTCCCGCCGGTAGACACCGTGAGAGGAACGCTTGCTCCTCGTCCTGCACATCACCCAATCCCTCACGACGGGATAGGCCCTCTCCAGCGGCTCCGTCCTCTTAGGCGAGAGGCTCGGAAAGTAGGAGTACACTCACGTCTGTAAATCAAGATAGTCAGTGACCATCTTTCGTAATTTGATGAGGAAAGAAATGATTATTAGTCTCAATGAAGGTTCATACCTCCCGCGCCAGGAGAAGTCCCCTTATCCATCAACTCCGGACGAACCATGGCCCTCATGAAGCGGATGAGGACCGCAAAACCAGCAGTGACCCAGTCCCAACGCCCTAGGGAGCTCAGGTCAGAAAGGAAGGGAAGAAGCTTCGTCGACAGCCTCTCTCCCATGTCTCTAAGGTAAATCGAAGACAGAAACCACCAAAGCCATAAGCGGGCCCTCTGCTCAGCAGTACAGGGAGGAGGAGCCGTCTCTCTCCCGTCAATCGTCACCAGCGCCGGGGTCTTCCCCGCAAAGTAGTCTCTGACATAGGAACTGGGCACCAAACCAGGCACTGTAACAGCCTTCGGCGATAAGTTCCAGCCGATAAACCTCCTAGCCTCGGCCGAGTCCACCCTCATGGCAGTCTCCGGCCACTCCACAGCCTCAGACCCACACCTGCACTGTAAATCATGCCGTAGTCCTCCAGAGTGACTCCCACCTTACCAAAAGGCATGTGAAAAGTGGAAGTCGTGTCCCAGAATCGGTCCAAGAAAGCGCCGACCAGGCTAAGGTTAGCCCGCAACTTCCTCTTCGCGATATCCCTCCAGGCCTGCACCAAGGCACTGAATGCTCCATGCTCGATCATGGCGCGCTCCTCCGCCGACAGCCGCTCGTAGCACTCCATCGCTGTCGTGTAACCCGAGAACGACCTGATGTTCCCGGCCTCCTATTGTGATTTGAAACAAAATCTATCTTTAGTTTTGAATGAAAATTGGAAAAGATATGAACAAATGAAATGAAAGAAGGTGAGTGATGAGTAATGAATTCAAAATTACCAAACTCTTCACCGTCCTGTAGGACAGGTGACCCTCTGCAGCCCAAAGCAAGTGCCTACTCTCCCAGGTCTCAGCCCACGCGGGTGCTCCCCCCAACTGACGACCTCCTCGTCCGACGTTGGCCCGCCTCGAGGTCTCCTCCTCCTCAACAGCCTCCTCCTCGTGGACCTCGTCCCCAGCAGCCATCACCGCGGCGGTGAAAGCCTGCTCCAAAGCCTCCCCGACAATAGCAGCGTCTATCTCCATGAGAGCCCTCCAGAAGAATAAGCCTCATCACCTGCGATATTAAAGCAAATTTAGGCCGCGTCACGTGACGACGAGCCTTAGTTAAGGGATTTTCGAGCCTTCGGAAGCCCTGAAATCGCTCCTTTCTCGCCATCTTTTGCTATATTCTCACAAACCCGATCACTCATGTGGTAATTAGGGTCAAGTCAAGCCTAATTTGAAGCCTAGTTCCGGGTTCGAGACGAAATTTCGGCAGCATTTCGTTATAACGGCGATTATGCCCTAGAAAAGTGTCCTGAAAAAGCCATCACAAACCAAAATTCCAAGATTGTAGGAAGTTTACCCATCATCCAAGGATCCCAAATATCAAGTTTCATCACAAATGGGCAATCCTAAGGCTATTTTCGAAGCAACTTACGGTCTAGATGTGAAACCGTCTCAATTTCACTCAAATACTCAATCGAAACAAATACATGGTTATGTTCCTTATACCACCAATTATCCATTTCTAGTATCAATTTTACAAGGCAAATGCATTTGGGGGAAAAGCCCCAAATTTTTGAATTAATTGGGTTGAAAACCCTAATTTTTTCGATCCAAACTGAGCAAATACAGATGTTTAATGCAAGAATAAGACACATACCTCGATTAGTCATGATTAATGCAAGCTTTTGGATCAAACCTTGGCGGTAATGGTTGAGATTTGAGAGAGAAAAGGATGATTTGTGTTTCGAGTAAATGAATTGCAAACCCTCTGTTTATCGCGTTTTTACGTAGCAAATACACCCTCAGGAACAGACGCAGCAGGCGCTGCGCCTATTCCAAGAGACGCAGCTCTTGCTGCGCCTCTTCTTGAGGTTCCTTTCATACGAGTTTTCAAAAATTCGTTATGAGTTTGTTATTTGTGGGTCCATCTTTGGTGCGCCTCTTCCCCGATGCTATTTTATCTTTTTGGTCCGTTTGACGATTTATTCTTTCGTTCAGACCCGTATTTCTAAGCCAACAACAGACTATCATACGTTATTTATCGCTTCCAAGACCTTGCTTGTCACAACGAGCAGATGTTCCTTTACAGGTGTTTCGACATGCCTTCATTATATTTCCCAACGAGAGTAAGCGGATAGACTTTCTCTCTCGAGACATGGAGATTAGTTCCCGATTATGTTCCCCAACGAGAGTACGCGGATAGACTTTCCCTCTCGAGACATGAAGATCAACATCGGCCCCGAATTCTTCCGAAGTTTGTTTGAAGCTGAACACAAGCAAATTTCTCCCAGCAGTTCCAGACTGTGTCCTGCTGTCTTTCCTTAGAATCATCGTTTCCTCATATCATTCAGATGCCTCTTTTTCAGGAATAAGCCTTCGTATTTTCAGACACCAAGCTATCTTCAGACCAAAGAGTTTTGCCGAAGCGCCTTCAGTCCCGTTTCGTCCAGAAGTCTCAGGTATGATCTCTTCTTATGGCTGGCGAGCCTCCTTACGTAGTCTAATGGACTTTAAACGACCCTCCCCGATAGTCGACAGACTCTAAAATGTTCCCGACGACAGGTCCTTGGCTCAGACCCCTTGAGCCGCCTCGCGTCGTCATAGTCGTCAGGTTGTAATCTTCGATTGACCTGATGGCTATACTTTGACTTTCGCCTTGTCCAAGCCTCAGTCAAAGTGGGGGCTCAGAGATACCTCATTTTTGCACCTCTCGCAAACCACCCGGTGATGATTGGGCCGCATGTTTGGTACGCGGAACGATTTGTGACAGTTCGTAAGTTTATCGTCAAAGTGATTGCTCAAACACTAATGTCTACCTCTTAGTTGTCATCTACGTGCCGATACGGTCGTTTTGACAGTAATTAGAGTACATTTGGAGTCCGGGCCTAAAACCATCTCCATTTTCTGATAACCGTTAAATCCCGAGTCAGAATGTTCTGGGATGTTCCGGATATTTCTATTCCATATTTTATAATTATTTCACAATCTTTATTCTTTGGTAAACAATTTCTCGTAATATTCATACAAAATATTAAGAAAAACCAAATTATTCCGTCCTTCTATAACTTAAACACAGAAATCTTTCTTCCGCAGGAGGAAACCACTTGGGAACAGACGCAGCAGGTGCTGCGCCTCTTCCAAGAGACGCAGTGACTGTTGCGCCTCTTCCCAGGTCCTTTTCTGCGTTTTTTTCGTATCTTTTTCATATCTTTCCGAGATTCACTTCCAAAGTCTCTCTGAAACCCTAATTCCTTCACGTGATTAGTATAAATAGGATCCTTCGCTCCTCATATTTCTCACGCGAGTGTCCGCCCTTCTCTTCTCCCTTTGCATTCTAGACCTTTGTTCTTACTTTTTGGCGTCTACGTGCTTGAACATTCGACCACGTAAGCTCGGATCCTTATGCGTACCAGCCTCGTTTGCATGACCGACCAATTTGACCAACTCCACCATAATCAACTTACTTAATCTTAGTCTTTTTCCTCTTACGAGGGCACTTTCGTTACATTCGAGTCGAGCATCACTAATCGTAAACTTAGTTCTTCTCGTTTCGTCAAACATGTAAGTCTGAGAGTGTAAATCTCTCTTTTATTTATTGTTCTTTACTTTTTGTATCATCATTAATGTAAGGTTTATGTCGAAAACATCTCTTAAAACCGATTTATAAAACCTCGTGTAAAACCCTTTTTTACGGATTTCCAGAAGACAGACCGTCGAGAAAGGACGCAGCAACTGCTGCGCCTCTTCGAAGGAGCGCAGTTCCTGCTGCGCCTCTTCGTGAGGCTGCCGCAGTTCCTGCTTCCTTTCTTCTTCCTTCGTCCTCTGTCAATCAATCGTTCTTTGTTTGTTTCGTTTGTTTTCTTTAATTTTTTGATGCAATAGTCTATTAATTTCATGTATGCTGTTTATCATTCATTCACACGTATAATTCATCATTAAATCCGACTTAAATCCCTTATAATCTCATATTTGCGGGTTTTCGTTATTAAACTCAATCCGGGTTGTAGAAATTCGATTCGTTCATATCGGGTTTCTGGAATTTGATCTTTGATATATTTTCATCTGTCTTTTGTCGTATTCGTCATTAATTTGTCGTTGATTCATCTTGTTTAACCTATTTAGTTCACCTATGTCGCTAATCAATCCTTCATTCATGTAAATAATTCATTCGCATCCCTCTCATCCATGTTTTATTGCTTTTATGACCATTAATCACATGTAAATAACCTATTTAATCACTTTCATCCGAGTAAATATACTAATTAACCATTAAATTCACCAATTACATTAACGATTTGCAGTTCCGACTTCACAGCCAGAACTCACCCTTGGAACAGACGCAGCAACTGCTGCGCCTCTTCCAAAGGGCGCAGTCCTGCTGTGCCTGTTCCAGGATGAGTTATGTCTCTGAACTCTGTTGTTGCTTGACCTAGTTTAATTAGCTTACGTATAATTGACTATTACTCGTATTATCGCCTACTGATCTGTTCGTTAATTCTTTTTCTTCTTGTTTATCTCAAATTGTCCGTTTTGAAGGTGTTTTCGACATAAATCAATGAAACCCGATGTAATTATTGTATTTTTATTGTAATTTTCTATCATTGTAATATTTATCGTATTTGTATGATTTATTTACGTGTTTTCACATGTAATTGAACTTAAATCCTACTTCGACATTAATTGTATGCTAAATTGCGTGTTCACCGACATAACCTAATTCTCACATGTTAGGATTAAAACTTGGATGTTGCATTGCATGCATATAATCGACGATATATTGAGTATAGATGATGTCCCTAATCATTAGTAGAGGCCGCTATCGAGGCGGGCGGGATTAGGTGTTCGATCAAAAGAGCTTCCTAATACGTACCCTCACCCCTTACTCCAGATCTCTGTGAACATCCGTGTTCATTGGCATCCACGAGAGTCATTCTAGACATAGAATGCTAAGGGTAACGATTGCTTAGTGTTCATGTCATTACTTTGTGTCTTGACATGACACGAAGTATTCGAACGGGGCCAATTTCCCATAAAAATTGGTGGCGACTCCAACAAATGCAAACACTTGTTCTCTCCTCCCAACCGCCCCCGTGGGCCCCCGTTGTCCACAAAACTTAAAGATATTTATGTTGTAATTTGTGTTTTGGCAAGTGTGTAAATGAAAATGTTGTATTTGGTCTTAAATGGAGGGAATATTATTTATTAATATTCGTACCTTTGTTTTTAATTTTTTAGCATAATTAAAAATATATGCAAATAATATGATACTACATTATAATGCTAGCATTTCTTTTACCAAGAATCTATTATAATATAATTTTTATTATTTTTTTTATAATACTTTTTGGGCAAATGAGAAGTGTAAGTTTTTATATAAAGATTATAAACATCACTTGAATATAATACATAATATAGAAAATATATATATATTTATGTATCATACTGTGAAGATAGTGATATAAACTTTTAAGAGCTTTCCAAAATAATATTTAAGAGACTCAAAAGGTTTTTGGTTGGTATATAGGTTCCAATGATGACTCATATTTATATAATCACATGATCACCCACCTTATGTTAATCTTTCAATGTGAGACAATTTTATAATTTATACGTATTATAATCACCACTCTAACATTATTTTTCAATGTGGGACATTTAACATATTAAGAAGTACACCATCTTTAATATGTGCAAATCATATGAAATCTATACTCTAATAAATGCATTTTTTATTACGAATCTAATTATATTATCTTCATAATTTTTATAATGACATTCTTTTGCCAAATGAAATGTCAAAGTTTTTATATAAAAATTAGAAACTTCTCATGAATATAAAATATGAAATATAGATATTATAATAATTAAAAGATTTTCCACTTTATTTTTTACGTGAAAAATATTATTTATGAAACTTTCCTAAATTAATTTTTGATGATGTGGACGCTCTAAAATCACTCGAATAAACTCTTATATATATATATATATATATATATATATATATATAATGCACGGTCCGATTGGTTGAGTTTTTTCATAATATGATTTTGAGCAGATAAATACAATAGTTTAGGAATATTCTAATGATGACATATATATGAACAATGATTTTAAATTCTGATGATTTTAAACAATATCAAAGCCATGTTCTTTTCGGCTGATAGAAGTAGAACTAAACTAAATGGAGTTGAGCTGAGTGGAACTGAACTGAATGGATTTGAGCTAATCTGAACTTTATAGAGTTAAACTAAGAGTTACTTTGTGAAGAGATGAGTTAAACTGGGCTGAATTGAACTGAATAAAACTTAACTGTATTGAATTAAACCGAATAAAGCAAAGCTAAACTGAAATAAACTGAATTTAAGGCAGAAAGAAAGGAGTTAATGAACGATGGTTACATATGTAAGGTACAGAACAATGGTTTCTTCGTATTGTATGTGTTTGATGCATATTAGTAAAGTCTCTCTTAATAAATACGGAGTAACTACTGCAAGTATTGAGTCTATGGCAAAGACGATTTATATTTACAAATACTAAGAATATATATGAATACAAAAAGAGATAAATTTCCGTCATGTATTTTATACTTCATACGTCATGACTTTTGTAAAAATTTCTTCCTCCATTATGACATGTGCACTTTATTTATCACAAAGGCCATAGTTTTTAGGGTTTTTTGTCAAACACAACCTTTAAAAAACTTTTTTTTCGAAACACCACCTTTAAAAAAAAAGTTTGTAAAACACAACCTTTAATAAATTTTTTTTTGTAAAACACGACATTTTGGCCAAAGTTTAACCACTTGCAATAGGGTGACTTTAAGTCAATATTTGAGGTAGCAAACGAGTTCCATTTGAGGTGTTCTTAGACTCTTTGGAAAGGTGGAAGTACAAGCTTTCCAATGGTTACTAATACGGCGGTGATAGGTGGGTTTATGTGGGGTCTATTGGTATGTAAAGTAAGCTTGGTCAAGGAGTGAATTGGAGAGAGAAACAAATCAGAAAAACATCAATTCACTCCTTGACCAACCTTACTTTACACACTAATAAATCCTGCATAAGGCCACCTATCACCGCCGTATTGATAATGTCGTGAAAGCTTGTACTCCCACCTTTCCAACGAATCTAAAAACACCTCAAACTGACCCCGTTTGCTATCTCAAACATCGACTCAAAGTCACCCCATTGCAAGTGTTCAAACTCTAGCCAAAATGTCGTGTTTAACAAAAAAAAAAATTATTAAAGGTTGTGTTTCACAAACTTTTTTTTTAAAGGTCGTGTTTGGAAAAAAAAGTTTTTTAAAGGTTGTGTTTGACAAAAAACCATAGTTTTTATACTGACAAAGTTTAAGCTACCTCCAATAGAGCTATGAGCTCATCATTTTTCTTCAATTATACTACTCCCTCCATTCAACTCCATTTTCGTTTGCCAACACGACTTTTACGCGGTAAATATATTTAGCTACGTATTTGCCAAAAATTATAAAAGTTAGATATTTTTAATGTACTCTTAAAGACGAATCAAATAAGATCTCACATGAATATATTTTAACTTATGTATCGAGATAAAATTGAAGTTGAATATCCGCTTGTGAATAGTGTGCAAAAGAGAAACATGCAAAGTTGAGTTAAATGAAGGGAGTATATATAAAAGCAATTGTAAAGCTCTATATACAAATTTTGACGACGGAATATGCTTTGAAATAAGTTAACTTATTTAATTAAAGTAGCTTATTTTTATCATATATCAGCTACCCCTCCATTCTAAGTTAATTTGCCAAAAAAAATTGTGTTCCTATCTTTAGCTTCTTTAGCCCAAAGCCCCAAGCAAATAAAAAACGCCTATATGATAACACATACTCCCTCCATACTACACCAATGATAACATTGACATTTTCACATTTGTCGAGACACGTTTTGCAACCTGAATATATTTAGTCACACATTATTAAAAATTATAAAAATTTGATATTCTTATAGCATTCATGACGATAAATCAAAAAAGATTTCACATGACTATATTTTGTCTTATAGATTAAGAATAATATCGAAGATTCCTACGATCATGAATAGTACCAAGATTCTCAATGTTACCATTGGTGTGGTATGAAGAGAGTATATAATGGGTCCTTTTGCTTCGTAAATATTTATGATGGCTTGATATTTTGTGTTAAAACCATTTGCATGGTATATTTGTTCAGATGTTTAGCTGCTAATGTAACATGTAACACCTCCAACGATCAACGTAATTAATGAGAATCCTAACATCATTCATTAACTTCAAATTCTTTCGACTAACTTTTGACTTCTAACATTGTTAAACAACCTCAAAACTTTATCTTTACCTAAATTTAAATATTAATTTATTTAGTACGAAGTAGGTCATAAAAGTCGGAGACTTTATCGCTCGAAAGTAGCTTATCTCTAGGTTGCCTAAAATCTTACATTTTATGAAAATAATTAGATATTTCTTGAGTTAAGAAGTCGAGTACTTGTGCAATGAGAATTCATTTTTTCCTTAAAAACAAGATTCATAAATAAAATGCATCATACAATGCTTATTACAAAAATACAATAGAAACTGAAGAAAAAAATAAATTACATGTTATTTCAATTGTTGATAAACATTAGCATATCCTCTTGTCGATGTCTTATTGTTAGTCTTTTATTTAAGTGGTCACAATATTAAGGATATACAAAGGATACCCATACAAAATTAATGTAAATAGGCATTAAACATATAAAATGAACAAAATCCTTTCAAGTAGGATGGCTCTAATAAGGGAAACAAAATAATGCATAAACTTATATTATCTACGTGACTACATCACAGTAATAATACTCACCAAACAACATCACCATAAGGAATTGTAGCCTTGTAGGTGTAGTTTCTTAATCATAAAATATACTCGTTTACGATCTACGGACTAAAAAATAGACATGATACGTACTCGTAATAATCAAAATTAGACCCGGGACAACCAACCTTGAATTCAACGTCTAATCTTGGGGTACATGTTAATGTTACTTTAAAAGAAAATTTGACATCATTAGTTGTCTAAATTGGAATTTCAATGTGATTTTGTATGTAGTTTATACAATATCCTCTTTAAAATTTCTTTTTCAGTTACTCTAATGTGTGCTCAATTTATTTACCAAACATTTTACTCCGTACTTATTTTGTGTAGATAAATAAGTTGTATTTGAATTAAAGAAGGACAACTTTGTTTAAAATTCTTATTAATGTCAAATCCTCCAAAACCTTTACCTCGACCTATTAATCACTGAATTCTTTACAAAAAAATTTAGAATAATAAAGTTAGTCCTAAAGAACCTGATAATTACGAATAAACATGAAAAACAAACAAATAAACAAATTAATAAAGAAATAAATAAATGAAGCCTTTAATATCCTTCTTTAAACTCGTTAAATTTGAGTTTTGTCATTAAAAAATTAAAATGTAACATATAAACTTTAAAAAATTCGGAAAAATACACACAAGCTCATTTACCTATTAGATCTAATAATGTAGTACATAAGATGTATGTTTTTTTCCCGGAAAAACATGATTTACTCGAGTATGCCAATTTTTGTATAGTATCCAAGCATATCCTATATTCACTACATATAAGAGAAAAAAAATCATCAGTTAGCAAGTATATAAAAATAAAAACGAAGGGAAATACATTAAAAACTTCAAAACTATTTCCTATAAAATTGCGTTTATAATAATAAAAAATATATAAAGGGAAGGGAAACTAGATGCAAATCACATATTTGGAAATTTAAAATTTTAAAGGCTAAAAAGTCGTATTTATGTTGGAGTTTTTGGTACAAATAATATAAAATGCAAGGACTCACAATATTTTGTTATGGACTTAACCACAACCCAACCTTGTATTATTATTCTTCAACCTTAACAATAATACAATCTCAATCTCTAACATTTAGCTACTAGCTAAGATTTCCAACTATGCTTAACTCGGGATATTAAGCATACACTCTCTTACTAATCCAACATGACTTATGACCCTTATTTATATAAGTTCCTAAGTCCTAACTTATCTAGTAACATAAAGAGCCATTACATCCTTCAAAGCTAACTCCTAATATTTACTACTAAAAACATCTAACATACAAAGTGTAAATACTAGTAACATAAAACATAACTTTGACATAAAGACTCTAATGTTGTTACTAACATATCAATAATGTTGGGGTTACATTCCCAACAAACCTCCCCTTAAGCCCAACATTATTTCCAACTGGTCAATCATCAAGCCGATCGACACAACCTTAACCCGGGAGAACCTCCCCTTGAACTAACCCATTTTGAACACATCTTCTATCAAATGTGAATAAGTTAGTTTTACCGTTTCTACCTTTTGAGAATCACCTTACCCTTTTTAGTGACCTCCAAAACACCATTCCTAACATGAATGGTACAACCCAATCCATCTAATCTACCTAATGAGATTAAATTTCTACTAATGTTTGGTATGTATCTACCATCACCAAACCTTCTAACTTGGCCATCATGAAGTTTTACCTTAAACTCACCAATCCCTTCAATCTTTGCCTTTTTACCATTTGGCAAACTAACCATATTTCCTTCACATTCTTCATAAGAAGAAAACCACTCTCTTCTTCCACATATGTGATAGGAAGTTCCCGAATCTAACACCCAATCTTACTAGGTTCCTTTTCACCATGAACCATTAAGAGCTCACCATCATCAACTTCTGCCATAGCTGCAACCCCACTAGCATGAGTCTTTTTCAATTCTTTCAAATCTTCTTTTGCCTTAGGACATACAGTTTGTATATGGCCTAATTCATCGCTAGTAGAAGCACTTGATATTAGGATTATGCTTTTTCCAACCTCCCTTCTTCTTGCCACGATATTCACCCATAAAAGCTCCTCCATCACTTGAAGAGCCACCACCTCCTTGCTTCATCAACTTTTCGGACTCTAGTAAAACTACAACGGTCTCATCTAAGGCCAATGTTGTCTTCCCCACAAGTAAACTAGTAATAACCGTGTTATACTTTTTGGGAAAAGAAGCCAACAACATTATTGCCTTATCTTCTTCTTTGAATGTCTCATCCAAACTCGCCAATTGGATGATCAAGCCATTGAACTTGTTTAGATGGTCCCTCAAATCGCCGTCATCTACCATCTCGAGCTCGAAAAGATCTTTTTTCAAGAATAATTTGTTAGCCAAGGACTTCGCATTATAAATGCTACATAACTTGGTCCACAACTCCTTAGGATTTGTCTCCTCTAACACACTATACTTGATTTCTGGTGCAAGGGCTAAACGGATTGTACTAACCGTGCGCAACTTCATGTCCTCCCATTTGAGAACTTGAACATCATCGGACTTCTTGTCTTCAAGAGTCGCATACAACCCTTGTTGTATGAGAATATCCTTTATCATGCTTTGCCATAACGAGAAATTGTTCTTGCCATTGAACAACTCCATCTCAAACTTTGTACCAAAACTTTTCTCCATCGAGCCGCAGCTCTGATACCATTTGTTGGGGTTTTTGGTACAAATAATATAAAATGCAAGGACTCACAATATTTTGTTATGGACTTAACCACAACCCAACCTTGTATTATTATTCTTCAACCTTAACAATAATACAATCTCAATCTCTAACACTTAGCTACTAGCTAAGATTTCCAACTATGCTTAACTCGGGATATTAAGCATACACTCTCATACTAATCCAACATGACTTATGACCCTTATTTATATAAGTTCCTAAGTCCTAACTTATCTAGTAACATAAAGAGCCATTACATCCTTCAAAGCTAACTCCTAATATTTACTACTAAAAACATCTAACATACAAAGTGTGAATACTAGTAACATAAAACATAACTTTGACATAAAGACTCTAATGTTGTTACTAACATATCAATAATATTGGGGTTACATTCCCAACAATTTATATACTTCATACATGCTAATAGTTTGAGTCCTATCAAAAGTGAAATTGATCATTGAGGAGTTTTAAAATTAAATTACGTGAAGTGGTAGAGGTAAAATACATGATTATAGAATCCCTCCCCTAATTGCTATCAATGTGTAGTACGCAACATTTTTTAGTGACCATAGGATAATGTATCTATTCTATACTTTATAATGATTCGTATATTTCTCTGTTAGTCATGATATTTTATTATTCTAGTTTAATTTTATCAAATTACTTATTTTAATATTAGGTAGTTCGTAAACGTTGGACTTCATGTAATCGCTCAAAAAAAGCTTCCTTTATTAATATAGATAGATAGATAGATAGATAGATATAGATTGTATATATAGTCCATCAAACCATCCACTAGTCAAAAGTCCACAGTAGAATTCCCTATTTACTAAATTAATGGGTGAACTCACAAATTTTCCATCCAAAAAACATATTTTTAAATAAGGAAACTATTGATAATTTAATTATATTCATTAAATAAGAAAATTAATAATTATGATGTATTTCATTGTATAATTCTTTTCATTAAAATTAATTTTTTTCATCAAATTATATAATTTTCACTAAACACTAAACTATAATTTTTAATTTTCATTTTTTTTTAATTGAAACAAAATACAATAACGAGAAAAATAAACAATTAATGAGATACCACTATTATTTTACAGTTCAATTTTACTCAGTTTTCTTAATAATTTTAAAGTTCAATTTTTGTTTTTTCATATTAAAATATAATGACATGAAATATTAAAAATTAATGAGGTGTTAATTTAACATGATTAAAGTAATATAAAAATAAAACTCTATAAATACCGCACATTCATTGCGCGTAATCTAAACTAGTTTTTTTTTACTGTACTAGTAGTATATCATACGCAATGTCTGGATTTGGAACTATTTCATCGAGGATTCTTTCATCTAGAAATACCATAATTTAGTTAAGTTACCTTTAGTAAAATAATATTATTTTGGTTAGTTATAGTTAATTCTGAGGTCCATGATTTTAGTAAAATTCCAGTTCAGTTTAGTTGGAAACTCTGCAAGGATTTAGACTTTAGAGTAGCGAGGTAGGGAGTTCGTACTATGGGAAGTTAATTGGCTTCAATAAATTTTATATGGCGATATCGATAAAGGGGTTTATTTTGTGCATTGTCGAGTCAAGACAGGAGTACGCACTTGGGGTTTCTGAATAGTCAACAAATACACAAGTCGATCTAAGAGGGAATTTTTTGGCAAATTGAAGTTAATTAGCAAAATAATTAGGAAATTGGGGTTCCTTCGAAACTATTTTGCCCCAATGATGTCCACGATCACTTTCATTTTTTTTTCAATTTTTAGGCAAAGTCGCTAAGTTTCTTAGCGGCTTTGTCTCCTTGTCATTATCCAGATAATAGATACCATAAGCTTATGAAAAATAGAGAAATAGGGAAGCCACTAACTTTCTTAGCGGCTTTAGTGGTTGTTCATTTCTAGAATAGGTTGTCATCAGTGTTTGAAAAAAAAAATGAATAGTAAAGCCGCTAGGTTTCTTAGCGGTTTTACTATTTAAAAAAAAAAATTAACTATAAAAATGGGAAAAAAAACTAAAAACTGATTGGACAAAATAGTTTCAAAACAACCCCAACTCTCTAATTATTTTGCTAATAAACACCTATTTGCCAAAAAAATCATCTAAGAGCGTTGTTCAAGTTTGTGACTTAGCATTGTTAACGAGGGTTTGGTATAGGTGCCCTAGGATGATCAAGGCGATGGAGCCTAACAAGAAAACAACAAGGGACTTTGCAACCTTAATTACACAAGAAAATAAACAGAAACCATTCAAAAGCAGTAAAAAGTCCCGATTAGTAGTTTAGTACTAGTACACGGTAGTACCGTAAAACCATAGCTACAACCCCAAAACAACCGGGCTGTTTAGATAAGAAATTACTTAGTACACAACCACTAGTTCAGATACTTGTTATTACCACCGCCATATGGATTGTACCTCTTCCCTCCACCGCCGCCATTGATGTACCGCTTGTTCCCACCGCCATAGTTCTTGTGGTTCTTCCCAGAGTAGTTGGCTGTGGTGGTGTTTTCATACTCGACTCGAGTCACTTTCTCTTGCTTGTAGTACTCGGTGTAACCCGTCTTGTCACCAACCCTCACAGTCGAGCTTGTCTTGTACTGATCCTTGTACCCAACTTTCCCATGGTTAGAGTAGTCTCCGCTTGAGTATGATTCCTTGGCAGTCCCACGCATGTAGCTCCCGCTTTGCTTGTCGTAGTTGGTTGATTTCGTGGTTAGCTCATAGTTTGTGGTGGTGGGACCTGAGCTTTGCTTGGTAGTCATTGCTGAGTTATCCACCACTTCAACTAGACCAATGTAACCAATGCGACCATATTCCGGCTTGTCTGCCATTCCTGTATAAGCAATAGAAAGTATACATATGTTAAAATCTAATACAAATTCGAGATAGCAAGATTATGTAATGCATGGCGAATTTGAACAGCTTGCAGCAGTAACGGGGCGAAATGATAATATTATAAGGGGGTCTCAAAAAATTCGAAATTTTCAAACGTCAGCGGGGGCGACCGCCCCTCCTTGGGCCCCCAGCCCCCCACTGCCTGCCGGCTATACATTTATCGCACAACGACCAACTAGGCTGCGACAATTGAATGAATACGATTATACAAATTGATTGATCTAACACAAAACTCAATCCAATCACGGAAAGAATGAATCCTAATTCCTAAGTGGCTAATTCCTAACAATCTAGTCAACAAATGCTTATAAATATCATTATTAGTGGAAGACCTTTGTTATGTCGGGTAGGTTTGCTACTTCGCATAACACCGGCATATAAGATGAAAAAGCCAAATTTGGGAGGGGTCAACCCATTAAATTGCCTTCAGTACCCCGAAGGAGATTGCCCCAGCTGTCGGTAGGGGATACTCCTGGTCAACACCAAAAAAAAAAAATAACACCGGCATATAATACAAAGTGTTCATGACTTTATGATACAAAAGCCAAAGTAATCATCCCTGGCCTTCATCGTCAGTAATCGTTACACAACATATACACATAAATATTCCAATTATTTATTTACGTTTTATTAAAAGACCACTTACAAACAATAGAAATGGTAAACAAATTATTGGGACGAAAAGTGTTAACATTTTCAATCTGTGATTCTATACCTATATAAATGAACAGGCTTTGACTAAAACTTTTAAACGGTTAATTTGCGGATCAACAGTTGTAGTAAAAAAATCTAACATGATCTAAAGGAAATACATAGACTACATATTAACATCCACAATAACATGAAGATCGAAGAGCAAGAAAGAGCAAATTTGATACTCTATCTCTCATTTAACTCTACGCGGTGATACTATAACTACAATTATTTAACGAGATTAGAAAAGATTTTTACCTTGAAAAGAAGTGAAAATAGAGAGAAATTTCTGGTATTAGGGTTTCCTTTGGTTTGTGGATGAAGCTTTAGAAATCAGGATAAAACCAAAAAGTGGGGAGGTTTATATAGCGAAAGTAACGTAAAATAAAAAA